>NC_071286.1:5309071-5528463 GCF_943735745.2 Anopheles bellator | reverse complement strand
CTCTCTCTCTCTCTCTCTCTCTCTCTCTCTCTCTCTCTCTCTCTCTCGCTCTCTCTCTCTAGGTTACGCTTTGGGTGCCTCCGTGCCCTTTTTGCGCTTCCCAGGTTCTGCACCGTGGTGCTGCCGGTATGAATGAACGCAGAACGATCGCGCCCCGGTTGCCTTACCGGTCCCTGGATCCCTGCGTAACCTGCCTGGGTGCGTGCGACGCGACCAGGTCCTTTAACAAAGTCTCGCGCACCACGTGTGGGCTTGGCAGCAGCCGCTGGGGCCATCGTTGGTCGGTGTCATAACGACGTTTGGTTTGAACCCTTGCCAAAAAATCCGGTCCTGACCTTGAGCGTGGATGTTGAACCCGGCGAAGGGCCAAAAATGAAAATGCGCGCGCTCGTTCTCGTTTGGCAAGGATGTTCGGTGTGTTCCGTCGACCGACCGATTCCCACCATCCGCTCGCTGTGCTCGGTGTGGTGCCGACGGTTAAAATGAGGGGCTTTAGACAGGTTTTATTTTTCGATACAACTGATCCTTTCCGTGTTTTTTTTGTCATTTTTACCGTTGCAAATATTTTTATCCTATATGGCTCGTGACGTTTATGGGACACCTCATGCCTGTACTCGGTTCTCGCATAAATTTTACTACCCAATCAGTGGTGAAATTGAACGCAAACCGAACACAGCAAAGCGATGGCGCAGGATGGCGGGTTCCTTCTTCGTTTTTTGACCTCGCCGGCATGGGGGGTCGTTGACCCTGTACCGGCGACTGGGAGAGTATCACCTGGTGCACAACCCGGCAGATGCCATGACGGCCAACAATCAGTGACTGAAATTAGGGAGTGCCAAAAACCGAGCCAAGGGATGGCAAGGTCAGAAGCGCCGGAACCGACCCGAGAGCCCCCCTTGCCATGCTGGTGATGCAAATACGCAACCCGCAAACCATGGACAGGATGTGGGACAGAGCGTTGCAACGTAACCGCAAAAAAAAAAAATGGACCGCGTTTAGGCCCAGCATCGAGGCCCATGACCCCGGAGCACGGGATTTACGGGATCACAAGAGCCGAGGAGGGTAAGACGCTCGAATTACGTCGTTTTACTTTTCTGCTCCTATTTCGGGGGGTTCTCCCTTTTGTTTTGCAACGATCGGTCGTTCACCCTCCGCCGGGGTGGTGCTTAGAAGCGAAAGCGATGACATATGCTCCGGATGGCGGATTGCCGGGTGGAAGCTTGTTGTCGGTCGGCACAATCGACAATGATTAAGATTGGCTGCGGAGCGGCATTGTTTAGAAGTTGAATAAACCGGTGGTGAAGATTGAGACGAAAAAAAAATGGTACGATCAGGGCTCCTAATGGGCCGCGAAGGGGCCAGGGGCCATTGGATATTGGAATTTCCGTTTCCACTTGAACGGGTAATCGGACGCGCTGGAACCCGTCCAGGCTACGGAACGACCGTTACCGCTCGATTCTAGTCAGAAAAGGGTTTTGGCGAACAGCAGGCGCCGATAAGATGTTGTTGGGTTAACAATACCATACCGTGGCCTACCATGCGACTCCATCGCTGGTGTCCAAATTCGATTCAGGGTTGCACCGGAACTGGTAGAAGCAGTAGAAGTTGAGCCAACAAATAAGTGATCTGGAATTGGCGAGAGAACGGCTCCGAGAGTTGACCCACTAAAAGAAACCCTGGATACAATTCTTCATCAATCCGTTCGCCAAATACAAATAAGTGAAGAAAACAACAAGCAACACCCGCACACTCCACCAGCACCAGCGTCCGGCGTCTTCCTGATGCATCCATTCGTCCAGTCCGCCGACGACGACTCGAGCTTAGCATGTTTCTCACGCCAGCTAATCAAAGCGGACGGCGCAGTAGCGGCAGCGGTGGCGTACCGACGCCATCTCCGCGTGATGGCACACTCGGTGAGGCTTCCACTTTATCATCGATGCCAATTTGCATTTCTAATGTTTCCATTCTACAACACACACAGAAACAGCCCCTTTGCCTCGCCAGAACCGCCCCGACCGACCTGGGGGGCCTGGGGCTCCGCTTTTCTAATGACATTTGAACGGACGGCGACGGCGACGACGACGCCGTCGGCAGCGACGGATCGGATCGAGCAGCTTAAAATACTGCATACCGCGCGTAGCTGGTTGTTGTTGTTGTTGTTGTTGTGGGGAGCGTGCGGGTGCCGCGTAGCAGCGGAGCTTTTCTGTGCCATTAAACTTGTTCAAGGTTGCTCCCCTCGCGCTCGGCGGAGGGGCCACCAACCGCCGCAGCATCGATCTGTCATCTTCGATCCGGTCGCACCGGACGAGTGGGCCGTCCGTCCGGTGATTCGATACGACGCACTCGCCTTTTTATCGGTACCGCACACAGCGAGCGCATTGTTTACAGCGGCACCGCCCGAAAGCTTCCGCCTGGGAGGGGGGCCTGCGGTTCTCGCGTTCGGCGAAGGAATTCAGGTGGAGTGGGACTGCTGGTTGTGAATTGCGGGCAATGGCGTCGTTACCGTCGGTGACGACGGTGAAAATGATTGTTAAACTGTTGGCCTTATTTCACTGGACAGGACACAGGACCGGAT
This sequence comes from Anopheles bellator, assembly GCF_943735745.2. Taxonomy (NCBI): domain Eukaryota; kingdom Metazoa; phylum Arthropoda; class Insecta; order Diptera; family Culicidae; genus Anopheles; species Anopheles bellator. The sequence continues at coordinate 5,525,888 of NC_071286.1, read as the reverse complement.
CAAGGCATCGATGCCTGCTGCTGGCCTATCGGTCAATGATCCCACCTTTCGGTGCCCTTGCTATCTGGCCCCACCCCGCGACCCGCGCCGAGCAGGTGGCCGGGACCGAAAGTAGTAACGAAAATTATCATAATTCATATCGGGCCGATAGAGAAATCGAACATGGCGGCCACGGCGTCGTCGTCCGCCAGATTCGGTGCCAGATTAGATAGACAACTTTTCGTCAACCACGAAGCAGGTCAAAGATAAGATCATGCGAGCTTTGGTAGAACGGCAAACGGGTGCTGCTACGCGTAACCCCTTCCCTTCGTGGCCACCGGACGGATCGTGAGGCTCCGCGTTGCGTGGAGGGTCAGAAAACCCGGCCAAGGTTGAGTGTTTGTGCGCGCGAGTGCGCGCGCGGGGGAACCTGATACGTTTTCGAGATCCGCTGCATCTCGACTTTTCGGAACAATGGGGTGAACGAACCATCTCCGGTTGGGTGGTATCGGTGGGTGGGTGAGTGGGTGGCAGGCGTCCATTTATCGTTCAGTCACCCGCGGTCGCCCGGCCGCCAGTGAACGCAATCATAGAGACAATCTAGCCCGATTGCGGTGTGAATCATGGTCAGCCGGGCTGGCGACAACCGCAAGATGTTCACTATTGGGCTACGCTTGGCGGTAGAGTGGCAGTAGTGGGCCGCCTTGAAATTTAATAATGCCACCGGAACGGTAGTGGTGCACCGCTCGGGAAGGTGGAATGTTGTATTCTTGGGAAACTTAAAGAGGCTAAACAATGTCAAGAGAGCCAGCCCGTTCGGTGGGTTTCTCATTCGACGGCAAACCAATCAAAACAATCAAAGAGGGCCACAAACGCTACTTAACGGGTACTAATTTGCAGTCGTTTGCTTCGGCTGTTATGTGCGGGTTTTTTTGCTGAACATTAGGATCCTAGTCGCAACGTATCAAAATTCTGTGCCCCGAAGGACATGGGATCTAAACATCGGGCATGGTCTATCGGACAACTATCGTGCTCTGAAGCAAGAGTGCTGAACCATTGCTGTAAAGTTGCCCAGTGGAGCGACTCTAGGTTCAACAACTACCAGCTGCCACATATTCCGAATAAATCATTTTAATCGGAGGACTACGAAACTAGTCATAAATTAGTCGGATGAAATCCTGCCCTATCTTTACGACCGTCACAGATAGCCCACAGTTCTCGGTTTCCGGAAGTATCGAGGCGTTGGGCTGAAGAATTTCATTTTCAAAACCCCTTTCAGTGTGGCTTTTTTCGGTAAAAAAAAACGTGTCCGGCATTCGTGGCGAAGACATTAATCCCCATTCAAACGCGTTTTGCTAAAAGCGATTCGAATCAGGATTTGCCCGTCACACAACATTCGCCGCACACTGTGCGATAAACGCCGCTCCTCGATTGCTTCACCAAAGTCGGCTGCTACGGTGATGTGTGATTGTAAATTAACTCGTCCACCATCATTTGAGTTCGCGAAGCCTGAGGTACGTTACATAGCGCTAGTTCTGTGAGCGACCGTAAAGTCGCCAAGAAGGAATACTTCTAACGGCCGTTGGAAAAATCAAAAATCCTGATCGACAACGCCGCGGAATCGACTAAGCTTATCAGTAGTAACGCCACCGAAGCTTGTTTGTGGTCCGCCGATTCATTGTCTGGCCTCACTACCACTTGTGTTTACGAGTGGGACGGGCGCGGTGCAAAATCCGCGACAGCTGTTCGTTGTATATTTTTGGCCACCTAGAAAGGTGCCCCCCGGAAGGTGAGTCGAAAGCAGAGCGTCCGAAAACAAACTCTCCAGCGCAAGCGCACTCGAACCCAACGGATCGACGCGAATCGAACGATGGCTGGTCCGGTGTAGTGTGAAAACAGGACGCCGTTTCAAAGTCGCCGCCCGCCGGTAGTGTTATCTTACACCCCAGGGCTACATTGTCGTTTTGTACTTATCTTTTCCAGTGGCTCCCCGTGCCTTGCCGGACGACGCACCAGAAAGGCAATCTCAACTGACCTTTGGCACGCAACAACGGTTTTGGGGCCCCACCTTCGGTGCTCCCCCACCGGCTCCGTGGCACCGTCATTGAAAGAGAAAGCGTTACGCGAAGTGATCATTGACCGATGGTGGACGTGTGAGTCACGCCGGCATTGGAACGAGACGCAACGCGATTAAGTAACGAGAGGACCAAGCCAAGCCGCTGCCCGGAGCGCCAACGTCAGTCGAAAGTGATAGTGTCAGCGGAAAGCATCGGATTTTGCTGACGGGAGGCTTGTAACGGTGCCGCTAATCTCCACTCGAACTGGCCGGAGTCTCTGGGGGTTCGCCAAACAAAAATAATGTGCATTCTATTCGTGTACGTGGACGATGGGGCCGGCTGTGGTCGCTATCGGTTGGTGCTCGCTTCGAACCGCGATGAATTCTATGCCCGGCCAGCCAAGCAAGCTGCACCGTGGCAGGAGAACGACCGAATCGTCGGTGGTCGGGACATGGAACCGGGCCGTGAGGGTGGAACGTGGCTAGCTATCGGCAACCATCCGCCGGGTAGCATTCGCATCGGTGCCCTGCTGAACGTGACCGGGGAATCGAAACCCAATGTCACCAACGGACGGGGACCGATCGTGGCCAACTTTCTGACCGGCGCTCAGGCAGCCCGGGAGTACAGCGAGCAGCTGCTGGCCCACGATAACTACGGTGCGTTTAATTTCGTGTCGGTTGAACTCGGCACGGTACGTCCCGAGACGGTAGCGGGCGATGGAATCCGACCGGAACCTCAGGAAGTAGTGCTGCACACAAGTAACGCTCCCCACAGCATTAGCCCGTGCGCGACGGGTCAGGCACTTGCCTTTGGTAACAGTACGCTCGAGAAGCCTTTGCAGAAGGTGTGCCGCGGCAGAGAACAGTTTGAAGCAATCGTTAGCAAGCGCAACATTCCGTTCGCCGATTCGGATGTGCTGGTCGACGAGCTGATGGACCTTCTGAAGAGCGATGTCCGGTAAGTCGTTGATTATTTTTAAATGTTGGAATTACCGGATACTGGATAAATAACCAGATAATTACAATCTACTGAAGTCGGCTGTTTCTTCCTTTTCCTGTGACCCGTTAGCCACTTTCCCGACCCGGAACTAACGCGCCGTGCCGGACAGCACGCCGAGTATCTATCCAGCGTAAACGTCCGCATACCGAACGGAAGCTACGGTAGCCGAACGCGAACCGTGATCTTGATCGATCAGCAAAACCGTATGGAGTTCATCGAAACGACCATGGTAAACAACGATCCGTTGGAGGCCAACTGGAAGACAACGCGTATCGTGCGCGACTTTTCTTAGACAAACATTCCTACCAACAGACCGACGACCGTAACGGGAAAGATACAAGATTCAGTTTTAACCCACAATTCAGTAATTGGGCTTTTTATTGGACAAAAACACAATACATCGCAGAACCTTTGCGCCGTCTCAGTATCCTAAGACAAGGGCATTCAAATTGCAAGCTGTCTCTACTTGCGCTTCGATCCTGCCTTCAGCAGACGCTTCTTTGATCCGGCCGCAGCTCCTTTCCGTGCGCCGCGAGCAATGCTTTTAAACTGGCCAGCGTTCTTCGCCCGTTTTCTGAGAAAGAGCAACAAACGAGTGAAGTTATTAGTGATGTCTTGTTAAAGCAAACGGGAGCGCTTTTGCTCAGGAAAATACACACCTTCGATTGAGTGAATTACGGCTGAGTGGGACGTATGCGTAGGGTTCGTGTTGTCCCTTCTTCAGCATATCGCCGGAAGCCTTCTTCGCGCGGTACTCGGTGCCCGTTGTAGCATTCGATTTGGCCGTATGCGCGGATTTGGTGGATCGGCTAGTATGGCCCGACTTGACGGAGGAGGCCAATGGTCGATGGATACCCTTACCGCCGGCAACATACCGACTGCTCGTTCCGCTCATTCCGGATCGTGCGCTTAGCGCGTCGATGGCCTTGCGCTTCCGCGAGGATGGTCCATCTTCCTCTTCGGCTTCGGGCAACTCGCCGCCGGTCTCACTATCATCACCACTGTCCTGATCGTACACGCGTTTCTTCGCCTTATCCACGTATCCAACGGCCTCATCCGGATCCTCGTCCGAATCCGAATAATCCTCGATGTCCTCGATAATCAACCGACCGTCGGAAGCTGTTTTAAAACCACGGTTCGGATCCTTCTTTTGTTTGCCACTTGTACGAACCGTACGTTCGGCATCCGCGCTGGTTACCTCCATTGGTTCGCTTGCTGCAGTAAAATGGATGTCATTGCAGGACACGGTGAAGCCAACCAATGCCCCAAATACTTACTTGTTATTTTACCGATTGCATCCAAATCGGCCAAATCGACAATGTTATCCGACGACTCCTTGATGAACGTGTCCATCTTCTTCGTCTTTTGACGGCTCCTCTTTTCATCTTCCACACCCGAATCTGAGTCCGAGTCGGAATCTTCCAAAATGTCATCGATCCTGTGTAAAACGAACAATTGCAATCCATGTCTGTGCCACGTACGTCGCCGAACCACTGAAACTTACGTTAAGCTCTTCTTCTGCAGATGGGTAACAAAGTACGGTTCCTGCTCATCGTCTTGGTCCTCCCGGTCCGCCTTCTCCTGTATGTCCCTGTTGCGTTTTGCCCGAGCCATGTCCTTGCGTATCTTCTTCAATCGCTTATGCGTCGTCTCGTCATTGCCCGGCACCAGTTCGATTATCTCCGATGCACCGAAGCGTTTGCAAAGCTTTTTGTAAATGTAGCCGACCAGCAAACGCGAGTGGCGTTTCGTATCCGGCATCATCATCGAAAGTGCCTTAACCTAAGTACGTCCAAAGAAATGAAGCTTAGAGAAGCTAACTCATCGCACCGAAAGTCACCGCACACTTACGATCAGTGAAAGATAGTTGCTGACCAGTGGAATCGGAAGCGATTTGATGTAGTGCAGCAGGAAGTGCAGAGCGGCATCGACCTCCGCTCGGTTGCTACCGACGAGAAATGTGAGCACCTGTTCGAGCATAAACTTGATCGAATCGATCGACAACGTGCCGGTAAACTGCTGCAGTGTGTTGCGCAGCACCAAGATCGTGTTGGTAATCAGCTGGCTGTCTCCCGCGAAACCCGCAATAACGAGATCGATAAATTCGTTGATCTTTCGCTTTTCCTGCCGTGGAAATGATAAAGTAAAAGTTAGCCATTGATTTTCACAAAATCCCAAACACTTACATCGAACCGTTGGCCAATGTTTTCCAACAAATCCACGGCCACGTTGTCCTTTTTGACTGCTTCCACATGGAACGTAGCGACCGCTTCCGGTACGGTGCGTGTTACGAGCTTACAGTTTAGCTGCACTTCCGGTTGTTTTTCCAACAATAACTTCAAGCAACTGTTGATGAAGAGAAACAAAATCATCTGTAGTTTTTAATTCCAGTGTCCGTTCCGAAAGCTTATCGGTTGCATGCTTACGCCAAGCGTGGTGCCTGGATGCCCTCAAAGCTGAGATGTAGCGTTCCCAGGAGCAGCTTCTCGATGTTGCCCAGCTTTGTCTCCACGAACGCCACGCAACCCTCGTTCTCTGAGGCCAGAATCTCGCGCAGCAACTTCAATGCTTTCTTCATCTGACGTCGCACGTTGGCGTTCGTCTTGGCCACCGTTTGCTGCTTTTTCTCGCGCTTCAAAATGACCGTTATGTACCGGGCGTATATTTCATCCAGTTTTTCGTGCGTTTGGTAGAGGGCCATCTGTTCGACGATGTCAAATAGCGTATCGTACAGGAAAGTACCGGGAGCTTTCTCCTGCAACTGCTGAAGTGCCGTGCCAAACATTTCATCCAACACCGGGCGCGGCGTGATGCTTAAGTACGCCTGGATGGCTTCGAACGCCGTCTGGCGGACCTCGTTTTCGTAACTACCCTTCGGTTTCGTGGTGTAAATGTTGAACAATCGAGGAAGGAAATTTTTCGCGAAACGACCCACAGCATCACGGTCCTCTGGCGTTTGGAGATGGCCGATCAGTTCCTTCAACCCGTCTAGCACTGGAGAGCGCAGATCGGGATTATCGTTCAGCACCGTGCCGAGCGTTTTGGCGATCAGCCGAAAATTGTCGACATCTTTTGGCCTGCGGCAGAAGCCGGGAAAGAGGCCCCAAAGCTGACAGCACAGCAATTCGAAGATGTGCGCCTGGCTCTTGTTTTCGCTCTCCTTCAGCTTGCCCCACATCACGTAGCACTGATAGGCGAGTTTGAGAATCACACCGTTAAACAGTTCGAAGCTGGCCTGTTGCAATCCTTCACGCAGCAGCGGTAGCATCCAGGTGCGTTCGAGATCAATCTTACCATCGGGACTGGCCAGTGGTATGCACTGCAACACGAGCACCGCATCCATCGAACCGATCGCCTGCAGAACGGCGTGTTCGATCTGAATACGGTTCGACGATTGTGCATCGTAGCGTGTGCCAAGCGTGGTGAGCGCAGGGGCCAATGCTTCACCGAAAAATCTCCCCGCAACGTCGAACGCAATCGCCAGTATGACGAGCACGTGCGTTGCTGCGTGACCGAAGGGTGCGCTACACAAGACGTCGGTCAAGTACCGCAGCACCTTCTCGATGGCAGCTCGATGCTTTTCCACCTCAGCTTCATTCTCGCAGCACGGCTGAACGCACTCGTACAGTATGTCCTTTAATGCGTTCGAAGCAGCCGATACAACGTCCAACCGTTCGCTGGCCCAGAAGTCTTGCGTGCAAATCTGCGCAAACTTCGGCAACGAGCTGCTGCATAAACAAAGATCGTAGCGGGCCAGAAACAGGTGACCCTCCTTCAGGACCGTCAGCCACGCGATGATTTGCCGCGAATCCGAACGGTCCGGTCGGTAATCGTACAAGGCGGAGATTAGTTTGCCAGCCAATACCGGTGTCAAGTTTTCCGTCTTCGAACTGAATAGCGAATGGAAGGTTTGGAAGCAATTTGTGCGGATCAGCACGTTGGTAGCGGTCATGATCGACAGGAGATTTTCCGCTACCAGTTTGATGTCTTCGCGATTGAAACCGGGCAGAGCGTTATGCAGCAGACCGAGCGTGTGCAGTATCACCGTCTGGTTGTTGGCAATGTTTTCCGGTTTAAAGTGGGCGATGCAGAAACGTGCAACACGCCCACCGGCCGGGTGATGTTTTACCGGTGCTTTCTGTAGTACTGCGGGCTTCTGCAACTCAACGGTTGGTTTCTCTAGGCCATCCGCGTCTTCCAGTGTTTTCGGAGGCAACATGAAGCAACTACCGTGAATGATGGCCACCACAGCGTGTTGGGCCGCCTTTCGTACCTTTGGTTTCGTGTGTGTCGTGAAAGCCAGCACAGCGTCGAAGAACTTCAACGTGGAAGACAGCTTCCACTGACCGTACTCTTGGGACCGTAGCAACACCGACAAACAGCCGATCAGATTCCGTACCATGGTCTGGTTATCCGTTTCACTGTGCCTCTCGAGCAGAGCAAGCAACGTTTGAGCCGTTTCGGAAAACTTGCGGCGCAGGACCGCTTCTGGGACTGATTTTATGCCCATCGCAAGCAGCGAAACGGCCGCAACGGAATCGTTCGTTTCTTTGGCCGCTTCGATTGTCTCCATCAGAGCAAGAAAATACTCGGTGCTGCTTTCTGATCCACCGTTCTCCTTGATCACTTCCGTCAGTGCGGCCAATATCGCCAACATGTCCTTCTGCAACTGTGAGTCGGCCCGAAAGTTAGTCAGCAATCTGCATAAATGGAACAGCATTCAGGATATTTTCGCATTCACATCTCGTGAAAAATTAAGGGACTTACTTTTTGAAGCTCATGTTCGAGCATGCACTCCAGTTTGAGGCGAACGTTTGGAACGTCTTGAAGGTTCCGTGTTGCGATTCGGACATCATTTCGTCGTCGCCATCTTTCATACTGAATGACTTCATGCTGGCCGCGATATCGTTCACTGTGGGCACTTTTTTCTTGCTTCCTTCCGCGTACGACTGAATTGCATCGTGCTTCAGAACGGCCTCCAGCGTAAGATTGTGCTTCTTATCGGCGACCGGCGGCAACGGCACAAGACTGAGGTTGCTCTGAAAGAACCGGCTCTTTGCCTTGGTGCGATGCTTGTTTATCTCCGGGTTGGTGGAAGATGCCGTGCCGCGCCTCCATCGTTTTCCACCAACTTTCTTCTTTAGTTTCGATCGAAATTTACTCATTTTCGGGACGAAGCACTGGCACAAACACTTTAGTTTAATTCGCCAAGAACAGATACGCACGTGCACGCTGGCTATCCGAATGCAGAAATGCACGACCAAAACAAACCTGTGACAGCCCCAGTGACAAGTGGAGGTTAGGGTAGTTTTCTACGGCTAGAGATGGGCGAAACATCCTTAAATGCGCAGTAAAATGTAAAGTATAACCTAGAAAAAATGAGTAATTAATGTGTGTTACGAATGTGTTCGCAAATTAAACTAGTTGATACTCGATACGACCCAACGATTATTGAACCTTTCCACCAAAACCCGAAGCGCTAACAGTTTTGCTCTGAACTAGCATAGAGCTGTCAAAAGTCGTATACAAAACAAACCGCACGTGTTTTGCACCGATGCCCAGTGTGGTTTCCTTGCATTTTACAAGTTAATAGTCGTGAAGCAACTATACGATGTCGGAAAAAATAAAAATCAGCGACGTGGGCAGTGACTATGAACCATCTGATTCAGAAAATGAGTATAGCGATGGAGAAAAACAGCTGCTAAAGCTCAACGTCAACCGGCGCGATCAGCAGGAAGACGACGGTTCGGAAGCGGTGTTACAGTTCGAAGACGATGATGGCACCGACGGGGAAGATTACGAGGACGATGATGGGGAGCCGGATTTTGAGGATATCCGCAAGTTCGAGCACGACAGCGATCTCGATGAAGCAAACGAGGAAGACTATTTGCCGGACCGGAAAGCGTGGGGCTCTAAGGCGAGTGCGTTCTACGGGACGGGCTATGCTGACCGGGACTACGACAGTCTTACGGCGCAGGAGGAGGAATTGGCCTTGTTGGAGGAACAGGAGGCGAAGGAAATTCAAAAGCGATTGATGAAAGACATGACCGAGGCCGACTTTCTGTTCGATACATTCGTGTTCGATGGCACTCAGCAGACGAGCCCCACCGAAAAGTCCAAAAAAGCAAAATCCAAAGGTTCAAAGACGGCTTCGAAGGACTTGATCGTTATCGAGAAAGATCTCTCGGATCTAACAGAACGCCAAAAGAAGGATCTGTTCCTGAAGGATTCACCGGAGTTTGCGGGTCTGGTGGAGGACTGCACCAAACAGCTGAGCGAATGCGCCGAAACGATGGAGCCGGTGCTAAAGTTTCTCCGCACACACGATAAATTGGGGCACCCATTCGCACAGCTTCTACAAAAACGCTACGAGCTCGGTTTGCTTTATTGCAGCAACATTACCTTTTACGTACTGCTGAAAGCCCAAAGGGTGCGCATCCAGGCTCATCCGCTGGTAAAACGTGTGCTACAGATGAAGCAGTTGCTACAGGAGCTGGACCGAAAGTATGAACTAAGCATCAAAGGCCAGGTTGAGCAGCTTAGAAATGCTTTGGCGGCAGGCGAAGAAATCACATTTACCGACGATGCAGACAAACGCAACACCGGTGCGATCAAAAGCCAAAAGCGCGATCGCTTCGGTGTTTTGGATCGATTGGAATCGAACCTTGCGCGAACGGCGAACGAAGAAGAATCGACCCACGATGAGCTGGAAGATGGAGATGAAAGCGAACTTGAGTCAGCTTCGACTAGCAAACGGCCAAAACTTGGTGACAGCGAGGAATTGGAAGATGTCAACGATGCGGAGGAAGAGGAGCAAGAGGAATCGGCTGATGAGGCTGGAAAACGCAAGATCACCTACCAGATCGCGAAAAACAAGGGCTTAACGGTGCGCAAACGTCGCGATCAACGCAACGTGCGCGTGAAGAATAAGTTGAAGTACCGGAAGGCGTTGATCCGTCGCAAGGGGGCCATCCGGCCCGTGCGTACCGAAACGACGCGGTACACAGGCGAATCAAGCATCAAACCGTTCGTGAAGCGTGGCATTAAGTTGAAGTGAAAAAGAGACTGCGGTCTTTTGGCAAGGAAATAATTTTATTCTCACATTTTCCACGGCACTACAAAGTGAGACAGATAAACCCAAATACAGACAAAAAGCGACACAGATAAAGCAAATATTACGTTGAGTTGTAGAAACGATGGAAGTATCTGACAAAATTAAGTCATCGCGATGTTTATGGGTACTAGTGAATGAAGCCCTTCCGCAAAGAAACGCAAACGCTGCCTATCGCACAACACAGTTGACGATGAAAGCAAGAGAAAAGGTGGAATAAAACATTATCCATACAATATTTTCGCTTTCGTTACTCTCTCCGTTGAGAGAGTTGCGCCAAACTTATAATCCTCCAAACACATACACAAAAACGAAGAACGAAGAATGTTATGATGAATGTTGGGTGCCAACCGGTAAGATTCCCATTTGCTGCTCACTTAAGAAGCAGTTTACGGAAATCGTCGTTCGATTTGGGCTTTTCCGTACCAGCGGGCGCCGTTGTTCGCTTGAGCAGCGCCGTCGGAATCATCGGCGAAAGTTTCTGCTTCACGTCGCTGGAATGAAAGATATCGAAAATCGAGAATAACATATGTCCCGGAAGGTAGATTAGGAATCCTGTTCACCTACCCTTTCGCCAACTGCCGTTTTCCAGCACCGAGACTTGAGGTAGCTCCACCGTCTTCCGCCGCACCGAAGGATGCCTTCATCGGTTCGGTAGCGGTTGGATTCTTCTTTGGTGGCGGTGACGAAATGGCAACGGTGATGGTGAACCCATCGATCACGTGTTGATCCATTTTCAGCACCGCTCGCTTGGCTGCCGCCTCCGTCTCGTATTCGAGGTACGCGAGACCCTTCGAGCGTCCGTTTCGGAAGCACACGATCCGAATGTCCTTGATGGCCCCGAATGGTTCGAAAAGGCGCTGCAAGTCGTCACGACCTAACTCGAATGGAAGGCCCTTGATGAACAGTTTGTTCGGTTCAACGGCCGAAGAATATTTGAACTGATGCTGTCGGTTGGCTTTATCGCGCGCTACGTTCGAAATGAATACTGGGCGTCCGGCCAGTGGACGACGGTCGAAGCTAAGTGCTTTCGGTACATCCTGTTCGTTAGACAACAGAACGTATCCGAAACCACGACTTTTACCCGAGCTTGATGCCACAAGTTCGATGTTTTCTATCGAAAGCTCGGGAAAAGTGTCTCGAATTTCCTGTTCCGTCACTTCGAAGCTTAAGTTGCTGATGAACACCTGACGAGTTTCGGTTCCCTTTTCCGTTGTTTCTAGTTTGGCACGCTTGACTTCCCCGTCCGATCGCTCGTGCGTCTCCTCAGCCGTTTCCGAGTTCGTTTCCCCTGACTTCGATGCACTGTTGATTGACGGAATGGCAGGAATTTTGAATTCTTCTTTCGGTGTATCGTTGACCGCAGACTGTTCGTGCGTGCGTTTTAGATTTTTCTTGGCCGTGCCATCCGTCGCTCCGTCTTTCCGTGTCGTATCCGAACAAGGCGTGTCTTTTGCCACTGCATCCACCCGTTGCTTTCCCTTTGCGGAGCGCACCGGTTTGATCAATGTTTTGTAGTACTTCTCAATCGTAGCCTTGCAAAGCTCCTGGGCAAAGATAAGCTGCTCAAGGGTACCATTGCAGCGCTCGAAGCGCAACCATGCGGCGGCAAGTGTTTCCGGATCATCTAAGCCGTTTGAGGTAATTGCCTTACGGTACAGCTTTCGGACCGCATCCGCATTGCGTTTGGCTTCCATCTCGGCAAACTCGATCCACAGTCCGGCTCGTGTCGAATTATCGGCACTCTCTGGCGACGAAAGAAGAGATTGATCGACAAGTTAGTAAACGTAGCATCAGCTCATTCAGCCGGCATCATCACCTACCCATTACACTGAGCCACAGATCGCGACCCTTATTCGGTTCGCGGAACGCATCATACTCGAGCCTGCCCCAAAACTGTAAAATCTTGCACTGTGGATCAGCCAACACACCCCACGTTCGGCCAAGCTGGTTCCACGCCAAGTCAAAGTTAGCGCGCAATATGTCGCGCTCCTTTTCGCTCTCAAAATCCGTATACCGTCTCAAGAACGTCAGATATTCCAGCCAAACCTTGACCGATGCTTCCGGAGTTTGCAGACCGGCCGATGCCACATCTTCCATAATCTTTACTACCGTCATTTTCGAGCTCGCCTTCTGTTCACGTTCAACGATGCGCATCTTTTCGACGAACAGCTCCGCGCTCCACGTACAGTTGCGCAGGGCACGATTTACCAGGTCCAGTGGCGTTTGTCGAAAGACGATCGAGGAAGGATTATCGTCCGGATCGGGGGGAAAGTGGCGCAAGTACCGCAGATAATCCAACCAAACGGTCCCATCCAGGCAGCACTCAGTCACCATCCGTTCGTACAGTATTTGTTTCTCATCGTCGTCAATCTCAGACCGGCAGTCGGCGATGTACTTGCGGTACAGTTCGGCCCGCTCCTGGTGCTGGTGTGATTCTAACGCCGCAAGAGCGGTCTCGTGCGGCAACATGTGCTGGAGCGCTGCTTTCGCCTGCTTGTAGCGTCGTTCAAACTTTTCCTCATCCAAATCGGTCAACATTGACTTGTACTTTTCGCAGAGTAGTTTATACTCAATGTACGAGTCTTCCATGTTGCGCAACGGTATCTTCAGTTCCTGCTCGTAGATACGTGCCACACGATTGAAGCTTTCCACGGAACTGAAATATCGAACGAAAAGTACACTTTAGAATTCCTTGCTGCGAAAAAAGAAAAAGGTCATTGAACCTACTCTCCGTTCTTCGCCAAAACGTCCTCACGGTATGCCTCGAAGATGGATCTTCCTTTGAACGTGTGTAGCGCGTACGTCGGTATCAGTATGTTCCAGATACGCTCCGCAATCGTTTTGTTCTCCGTCTTCAGGGCCAATCCGGCAAACTCGAGCGCCACCTCGGCCGAGTAATAGTCCGTTAGTGCTCGCTGGAACAGTTTTTCAACCTTCTCGATCTGTTCGTCGGTCGATGCAAGAGACGCTTCGATCTTTAACCACCGTAGCCATATGTCCGGTGAAAGCGGATACATGGCCGCAAAGATTTCGGCACTCTGACGAATCTTGTCAAGATCATTCATTTCGCTGGAAAACAAACCCACGGCATTACTATTGGCCCAGTTCCATGGGACTTCCTACCACTTACTGCGCCACTTCCAGCAGCTGAACGTAGTTGTCGTAATTGTACTTGTCCCCCGCAATCTTCGTCAGTATCTCAATGTACTGTTTGATGTGCTTGGACTCGACCGATTCATCGCCGTTTTCATCGTCATCGTCCTCCGTTTCTTCATCTTCCGTGTGGCTGCCTTCTGAAGATGTGGCATCGTCGTCATCGTCGGAATCTAGCTTGATTGTGTCTATCACGGCCTGAAGCGAGTACCGGAGTGACACGGTGTAAAGGGAGTCAATATAATGCCACCGGTTCAACTCACCTGTTCGCCTTGCTCTGTCATTTCCACGTCGGACATTTTGCACTGCCGTTGCCAATGCTTTCAAGCGTCGATCGTTAGTTTTTACAACTTTTCGTACTTTCACACGGTTTATTGCGGTTAGAACAAGCTTCGGCGTTCTAACCTTACAAAACTACCCCCAACAATACTGGCCTTTTGACAGCTGCGTATTTTGTTTTCTTTTCCACCACACACAAACGTGTACACTGTTAATTGTTCAGCCTTCCAAATGGCGTGCGATCGATTAAATATTGTACTGTCGAGCATTCAGGAAGGAAAATTGAGTTCGATTATGAGGATTTTTTAACTAAGGGATACGCATGGAAGGCTGTTTTTCAATTTGCATAGTTTCCAGCAAACATTGAAACGTGAGCGTTTTGGTCTACCTTTCAACGAATAACCCATCGTTTGGCTGTCAGTGCTACGTCGAAGAAGTTCAGGCAGCGCCAACACGAACACACCGCCATCAAGAGCATCAACACTAGCAGAGCTTACCTTCCGTCTGTCACTCCGGGTAGAAGCAAGCCGAGAGGCGACAAACGTACCGATTCGTTGCCGCGCACGGTTGATGTGTTTGTTCTGTGGAAAATGGTACTGTGTCGTAGCGCGTCAAAGTAAGCGAGACCTCAAAAAGGAGGACGGCAGAAAATCGCGTGTCCATCTTCTTTAGCAAAACTTCGGTAGTTCGGCGGTGGTTAATCAATTCGGCACCAAGCGCTTGGCGGGTTGGCCTTCGTTGGTATCGAACCCATCAAAGCAGGAGCACATCCACCGAGAGCAGCAGGTTACTTCGATTCTTCGGTGGCAGAGGGTACACGGGTGCGGGCTCAGGAGGACCACTCCGACCGCTGCCACTTCGAGCAACGTAAGGCGGATTGGCTGTTGGATTGTTTACGTGGGTCAAGAAAACGGCGCACGACCGGTTGAAGAAATTCGCGCGACGAGTGGCAAATTGAAACTTATTACACAAACCGACGACCTCGGAACAGGCGGTGGTGTAACTTACCCGTTTTTTTGCGTACCCGTTCGCCGCCACCGTCATCCCATTTTTTTTTATCTCGCGCCGCGGTGTGTGTTCGCTCGGACGTGTGCGGTGGTGTTGTCAATCCGTGCGATGAGTGTGTGAACGGCGCTCGCTACTGACTGGCAGGGCCGCGGGGTGTTTCATTTTCTTCTCGTCATTGCGGGGGGTGCCTCGCAAAAGCCAGCGAAGCAGAACACATCTTCGGGCGGGAAGAAGCACGGGACAAGCTCCCGCTAATACGCGGATATCGTCGTCGGCAGTACCGCATCCTCTGCGTGGATCTCGTGATCATCACGCTCGTGTCGCGGCACCTCGGCCGTATTGTCATTCATGCTCCGATTTAACTCGCCAGCCGGAATCGCAAACGGGGACAAACATCAGACCTCCTGCTGTGCACATTCGCCCGTCCAGTAGACGGAGGTGTGATTTTGTCAGCGATCGGTATCGTATTCTCGAGGATCGTGATCACCCGCACTCGAGAGCGGCGCTAACATCGAAGGCAACGGCGACACCAGAGGAGGCTGCGTGCCAAAGAGCTCCCAACGGTAGACCACCAACCGAGTACGAAGTTCGAAGGACCATGTAGAGCCGCGATTAGCACCAACTAGGGCAACGAGACAACGAAAGGCCGAAGACAGGCTCGAGCAGCACGAATCGAATAAGTGTACAACGTAATCACGAGTCATTGGGGCGAGAAGCGATTCGTCGGAGAACTGATCGTCATCTTCCCCATTATCATAGGCGCGCTGTCAGTCACTTGCCGTAGGAAAATTGCATTCTGCTGCCGACAAAAACTGTGTGCTTCGTTGCACTTTTCGCGTGCCCGTGCCCTGGCGCCTCAGTGATACCGAGAAACCGTTTTAGTGGTGCCGCTCGCTGCCTGTAACTCCCCCGTAGAGGCGAGAGAATATCTTCGCCGCAACAGAGTGCGCACTTGTTGTCCTCTTATCGCAACGTTCAACTGGTTCGCGGTGGACACGAACGGACCGGGAACTTAAGAGTTCTGCCGGAACGCCAGGAACTGATACTGTCCGATAGCAAACCACCAACAAGCTCATGATGGCTCTCAGTCAGACATCGGTGGTAAGTCATAAGAATAGTATGAATATTCCACGAATGTTTATGCATATGTGGATGAGGTACGTGTTTTGTAAGGCCTTCGTAATTAAAATTCATGTCACACAGGCATGAACCTATTTGTTTGGCTACATTTGTGTGATTACATGCAAAAAGAGTCTTTAAAGACGAGTTACCTTGCAGGGGCTTAGAGTAATGAACAAGCTTTAACATTTCTTTCCAAACGTTTAGTACAGATTTTACCACAAAGTGAATGTAAACGGTACAGGCAGGATCCATATGGCAGAGGCCAAAGATTGGAGTTTCTCTATGGCGCATAAGCGAGTTATCCTGAACATCGTTGGCGAAGAAATATTCATAAAAAATGCAAAAAAACTTCCATATGGTAGCGGCGCATGGCTGGGATTGGGATTACGATGTATTTGCAGATACGCTGATTGGATTAGAAAACCAAATCGAATACAGACTAAATAGTATTTTTAAATTTTGGCTCTCAGTGACCAACACATAGCATTTTGAAACAGGATTCAATAGAGTAGGAAGGTTTAGAGGACTTAGGAAGGTTTTGGGTGCGCTTGTTCTTTAAATAATTTAATTGGCTACTAAATAAAAAATATGGTTTGCATTGCACATAAATGCCCTTGCACATTAAAGAACAAATACAAATATCGCAAAGTTGCCACCAATTGTGTTTTGTGGTATATGCGTAGGTAGTCGCCTCGACAGGCTAGCTTTTGCCGTGGGACAAAGGCAGGCACTTTACTCCGCTTATCAGTGGTGTTCCCATTGCTTGGACCTGTACACCTTTAAAAGACAAATAGGCAGGGACTCCCATTGTTATACAAAATCAAGACCAAAATTAATTGTTTTTAAACACTAAGTATTTAGTATTTGTCTGGAATCTGGAGAGTTAAACTCTCGTGCGATCCCTAATATGCGTGCTTTACGAGAATGTACAGACATTTTATGTTTCTGTGTACTTTTCTTTTATGATGTCGCAAGTGGTCGCGGAACCGTATCGTCTACTTATCGCCTGTGTGGTGTTCAACATGTCCCCTGAACCCACCTGTAGACATATGACATTTCCAGTAGCAGACACCCACATTCGATCAGAACGCTGGAGACACAGTTTCAACGCTAGCCGAGACAGCATTTGGTACAACAGTCAGGGGCCATCTGAGAAAACAAATAAAATGAAGGTTTGCCAACTTTAAGCAGTTGACCTGACCCTCTTGTTTCTGTTTTTTTCTGTATTGACAAAAACAATCATAGAGGCCGGTTGTTTTGTTCCTATTTGATAGATGAAGCACATTTTTCCTCGCTCTTGTTGTACGAGAATAGTATGCTTGGTTTGCCGAACTTCATACGGGTAATACATAATTACTATATCGGAAGTGTCAATCACATTGCGACTTTTTATTGCCATTGCAAGTAACCACCTTCAGGAACCTGGTCAAGTTTATGACAGTGGGCAATGGGAACCGAACCGCGACTGATAACTGATAAAGCTTATCTATCAACGTGTATATTCCCGAACCACGCTCAACTCGTGCAGTTGCTTGCAGCGGTTTGGCGCTTCCTGCTACTTTGGATCTCGCGCCGTTGGTTACCATTGGTTACGAAATGCTGAAATGGAAGGAAAAACACCGACCTCCTTCATCGTTCGTTCGTTATCACCCGGCTAGTGGGGAGGGAGGGTTTGGTGACGCCAAAGACTTGAGACGATGTGGCTTTTGCGGTGTTCGCGGGCGGAAACATAGTTAAGTTTTCTCAAATTTATCATTTTGTGTCTATGTACAACAACAGCATTTGCATTAAATTGAATGGTGAAGTGTGTGCTTGTTTTCTCGTTGATGAAATCGTAAACGCTTCATCGATCGTAAGCGCTTCATCGATCGAAAGCGATCACCCCGTAACTCGTAACAATTGCCAATTAACTGCGTTAAGAACATTTTGATTGAGAATATTACTGCGGCAGTTTGGTGCGACATTAAGGAGGTTGCCTTAAGGAAGTTACCGCAAATGGTTGTACGATGTTCTTGTTACAACATTTTTCTTTTTCTGTTCCCTTTGTCCAGCTTAAAGTATACCAAACGGTTATCGACGATGTGATTGGCGGTGTACGGGACGCCTTTCTGGACGAGGGTGTTGACGAGCAGGTTCTGCAGGAGTTGAAGCAAATTTGGACCTCCAAGGTGCTAGCGAACAAAGCGGTCGAAGTAGGGCCGGAAGCACAGGACCAGCAGCTACCCCCGATTCTGGGTGGCGCCAAGTCGGTTTCGCACTCCAAGGTAACCTCAATGCTGAAGATAGTTTCAAATACCGTCACTTATTCCGTCTCCCTTACATTGCAGGCCAACGGAACCAAAAAAGCAAAAGCTGCGGCTGCTGCTGCGGCAGCATCGTCTTCCGCAAACCAAGAGAATGGTAAAACGGCTAATAGTAGTACTGCTGCCAGCAATAATCTGAAATCTGTACCAATTAAACCGGAACCAACCGATTCAACAGGCACTCAGAACTCGGTGATAAATCGGTCTACCGTACCCGCCTCGACTACCGGTCACCAGTCATCAGGGGCCGCGCCGTCCACCGTGGTGGCTGCACTCGATCCGAACAAGCTGGTCGCAATCCAGATCACGCTTCCGGCGCAACCGAACGTGGCCAACAGTCAGCCACGTGTGCTAACGATACAGGTGCCTGCGTCCGCGTTGCAAGAGAACCAGCTCCAGCAGGTCCTCACCAGCCCAATCATTTCCTCCATCATGCCGCTACCGCCGCAAATTGCGTCCTCAGTCCTGCAGCAGCATGTCAACTCGTATCTGCAAAGCAGCAGCATGAATAAGAGTGCGTTGCCCGCATTAATTTATCATGAACATGTGATAACTCTGTGGAATTCTCGCTCATTGTTTTGTCGGTTACTTTCGTCTCTCTTACTCAATAGATACACTTTCGATCCAAAAGCAATTGGATGGTGCCTGCGATGATGATCCGATGGGCAAATGCCGAGATGGACTGTTCTATTGGCAGCTACTGCCCACACCAAGCACGAGTGGCAGCAAAAATTCTGGCAGTGAAACCATGGTAGCTACCAGCAGCTCCACAGCAAAGTCCGTTGGAGGTCAAAATGTTCGTCGTCGATTATCAAGGGGCGGGCGAAAAGCAGCTTCATTGTCGGCGGCCCAAGCCGAAGGTAAGTACCATTAAGCAGGCACTACACGGTTGGTGAAATGCTTCATGTTCATGTACGCTGTTATTGCTCGTTCTTGCAGTGATAATCCGGATCTGTCAGCTGGATGGTGCAGTCGATACGTCGGATGAGGAAGCGAGCGACATAAGCGATGACAACATTCCTGACGATGACGACGAGGATTTGGATAAAGAAGAAGAGGATGATTTGGATGCAGAGGGCGGTGCCGAGGAGGAACCGCTGAACAGTGAGGACGATGTCACGGATGAAGATGCGTCCGACCTGTTCGAAACGGATAATGTTGTCGTGTGCCAGTATGACAAGGTAGAAGAGGGTCTCAATTGCAAACGTAATACGGATTAACATCTAACTGATAATTTTTCAATACTTCGCTCATTCCTTTTACAGATCACCCGATCTCGAAATAAGTGGAAGTTTTATCTAAAAGACGGTATCATGCATATTAATGGTAAGGACTTCGTGTTTCAGAAATCGAACGGTGATGCCGAATGGTAAGAAAAGGTAGGGTGGTGTTATTTTTTTTACTGAGTTCGTTGTGGTCAGTAAACTGTCAGGGGTCAGCTAAGGTCAGTTGTACATGGCTTCAATCGGATGGTAAAAACATGTTGCATCATATAGAGCATCGGAATGTTGGGATTGGAAAAGGATACACAGCTATGTTCAATTATGGCGCTCTGAAGCTCGAGATCAATAGGAACGTGTGAAATATAGTGGCAGTAACAAGCGCTAGTAAATGTAGATTAGAAGTAAGAATGCGCCTCAGTTTCTACCCCTTTTTGCGGAAACAAAACAAAGCAAACAAAAATACATAAACGTGCTTTATTGTGTGTCGTCTTTAAAAAAGCTACTGAACCAAATAGAAAAAAAGATTTGATTCTCGCAATGATTTCACTATATCCAGCATGCCTTTTAACGTGTTTTTGGCCGTATTGTAGGATGAAAATGGTACGACGAAGACTTACGTTTCGGATAACCGAAACATTCGATTCTCTGACGAAAAAGCCTTACACAACCCGCCAGCAATGGTTGATTGCGAAACGAAAACCTTTATGATCACATTTAGGGGTCACCATTTAAAACTTTTGTCTCATCCGCATCAGAATGGTGTCTTTCGCGATTACTAGCTGAACTAGCGACGTGATAGTAATCAACTGCTATTGGAAAAACATTGAGCAATACATTTTCACACATTCGGCACCTTTCCCTAGAAGCAACTGCATTCTATTCTGGAGATATTTTCTCCCTTATCAATGTAGTGCGGTTCTCTATGAAAAGAAAGTAGAACAAGTTGTGTCATGTTGGACAGTGATGGGTATTAAAGTTGCATTACTTGTTTGTTTCTGTTTTTTTGCTAAAATAAAAATAACACAACGGAAAGTAACGAACCTTGAAACAGAAAACGTCATGAGAAAACTTTTATGGAAAAGTTGGGCGTTTTCTTAAGCTCGAATCTTACTTTTTGTTTTGAAATTGAACTATTGCCATGCTTGGAAGCGTTGAACAGCAAACTATCCAAGACCGGATTAACATTCTATGGAGTAAAACAATAAATGTAAGGCCAAATATAATTTCGCAAGTGTACTTCATTTCACAAGCTGTACTTGGAAAGAAAATCTCGGTAACCCATCAGGATGAATTTCATACATGAGACGGAGGAATGTTTACGGACTTTAGAATAAAAAAATTTCAATTTTTATTTCAATGTTCATCCCTTTTCTGTTTAACCCCATATACTAATTGCCTCAGAAAAATGGAACAGAAATCGGTTCGTCTTTTACAATTTGTCAAATTACACCATCGGTTAATTTCACAGAAATTAAATCTTGTACATTGTATTAATTTCTCAAAGTTAAATACTTTTGTCGGCTTCCCTTTATCGACAATACCGTTGACGCAAAAGCGTTTGCGTTGACATTTCATTGACGCACTGCTGTCAAAAGTGCGCGCGCAAACCGTGCGCTTTCAATTGAGCTTATGTGTTGCGCTTCAGAAAGTTGAGCGCTGCGCGTGGTAGATACATTGTTGAATTTATTGTTGTAAGCGGTATTGTGCGTGTTTTATCGTTAACTTTAATATTTTAATATCGTACAATGTCGGTAAGTGTGTGAAAGAATTGAATTTGAGATCGATACTAAGCACGTATTCGTTGGCTGCGTGCCCTCTTGCAGGACGCTCCAAGCTCGCCAGCACCGAACCTTCCGTCGGAGATGGATCGCCGAAACTTTCGGTCCGGGATGACTTCACCGGTCGGCGATTTCGAGCCGTTCGAGAACGAGGAAGAAATCCTCGGAGACACGACGGTACGCGACGACACTTTGGCCGACGAGGAGGAAGCCGATGGCGAGGAGCTGTTTGGTGACAACATGGAAGCGGACTACCGGCCGGTGCCGCACCTGGATCGGTACGATATGGACGAGCTGGATGTCGAGGAGTACAGCGATATTTCGCAGACAGATCGAGCCGCGGCTGAGGCCGAAATGCGGCGACGCGATCGAGCGGCCGGTGTACACCGCGACGATCAGGATCATCTATTCTACGACAAGAGCGACGACGAGGACGACATCCCGCAGGCGAAGCGTCGGGCAGCGGAGAAGGCTGCCGAGCTCGAAACGGAGGACGCGGAGATGGTTGAATCGATTGAGAACCTCGATGAAACGAAAGGACACAGCATTAAAGAATGGGTTTCGATGCTGGGACCTCGGACGGAAATTTCTAATCGGTTCAACAACTTTCTGCGAACGTTCGTCGATGAGAAGGGAACCTACGTTTACCTCGATCGGATTCGGCGCATGTGTCAACAGAACAACTCGAGCTTTGTGGTGTCATATCCGGATCTGGCACGCAACCAACATGTCTTGGCGTACTTCCTGCCCGAGGCACCCTTCCAGATGCTCGAAATTATGGACAAGGTCGCAAAGAAGATGGTAACAGACATTCATCCGTGGTACGAGCGCGTGACGAATGAGATCCATGTTCGCATTTCGGATCTGCCGCTAGTAGAGGAATTACGTACATTCCGGAAGCTTCATTTGAACCAACTGGTTCGAACGTTGGGCGTTGTTACGGCAACGACCGGAGTGTTGCCACAGCTTTCGGTCATCAAGTACGACTGCGTCAAGTGCGGCTACGTGCTGGGGCCATTCGTCCAGAGCCAGAACACGGAGGTCAAGCCGGGTTCTTGTCCCGAGTGTCAGAGTGCGGGACCGTTTTCGATCAACATGGAGCAAACGCTGTATCGAAACTACCAGAAGATCACATTGCAGGAATCGCCCGGCCGTATTCCGGCGGGACGCATTCCACGTAGTAAGGATTGCGTGCTGCTGGCCGACCTCTGTGACCAGTGCAAGCCGGGCGATGAGATTGAGGTAACGGGTATTTACACCAACAACTACGATGGGTCGCTAAACACGGAGCAGGGCTTTCCAGTGTTTGCCACCGTCCTCATTGCCAACCATTTGGTGGTGAAAAACAGCAAACACGTAGTGGCTTCGCTAACGGATGAAGATATTTCGACGATCCAGCGGCTGAGTAAGGACCCGCGCATCAGCGAGCGGATCGTGCAGAGCATGGCACCGTCAATTTACGGGCACAACTACATCAAGCGTGGTCTCGCACTCTCTCTTTTTGGCGGCGAATCGAAAAACCCCGGCGAGAAACACAAAATCCGTGGCGACATTAACATTTTACTCTGCGGCGACCCAGGAACGGCCAAGTCGCAGTTTCTAAAGTACACAGAAAAGATCGCTCCACGAGCTGTATTCACTACCGGTCAGGGTGCTTCGGCCGTCGGTCTGACGGCATATGTGCGACGTAATCCGACGACACGCGAGTGGACATTGGAAGCTGGTGCCCTGGTGTTGGCCGATTTGGGAGTTTGCCTGATTGATGAGTTTGATAAAATGAACGATCAGGACCGAACCTCGATTCACGAAGCTATGGAACAGCAATCGATATCCATCTCGAAGGCAGGCATTGTGACGTCGCTGCAAGCGAGGTGTGCCGTGATTGCGGCAGCCAATCCGATCGGTGGACGCTACGATCCTAGCATGACGTTCTCGGAGAACGTGAACCTGTCGGAACCAATTTTGTCCCGATTCGATGTTCTGTGTGTGGTGAAGGATGAGTTTGATCCGATGCAAGACCAACATCTGGCCCGGTTCGTGGTCAACTCGCACATCAGAAATCACCCATCAATGGTGGACGTAGTGCCAGAATCGCAGCCCGAGGACAGCATGCAGATACCGCAGGAGCTCTTGAAGAAGTACATCGTGTACGCAAAGGAGAACATTCACCCGAAGCTGTCGAATATGGATCAGGACAAGATCGCCAACATGTACTCGCAGCTGCGCCAGGAATCGCTCTCGACCGGCTCACTCCCTATCACGGTGCGACACATTGAAAGTGTTATTCGAATGTCAGAAGCGCATGCGCGGATGCACTTGCGCGACACGGTGCAGGACGTAGACGTAAACATGGCCATCCGTATGATGCTGGAGAGTTTCATCGAAGCGCAGAAGTTCAGCGTGATGAACAAAATGCGCTCCACGTTCCAGAAGTACCTGTCGTTCCAGCGCGATCACTCTGAATTGCTCTTCTTCATTCTTCGTCAACTGACGCTCGATCAGCTCGCCTACTTGCGGTGCAAGGATGGACCGCGATCCACGCACGTCGAGGTCATGGAGAAGGATCTGTCCGAACGGGCTAAAGCGATCGACATTCACAACCTTAAGCCATTCCTGGAATCGGAGATTTTCAAAACCAACGGATTCTCCTACGATGCCAAGCGGAAGATTATCGTACAGATCGTACCCGAGGCGGCTGAAGCGTAAAGTGGAAAACGACAGCTACATCAATTTGCTTTACTTTACGCTTTACTAAATATGGTTTATTTACGTTTTCTGATTATTTTGCGCGTTTCAATATTCTCATTATCATATGTACAAGTTAGACGATTACTTTTACGAATAAATGTGTGTTTGCTTCTTCTTTTCCGATAGGGGCATAGAGACCTTCACTGATGGGCGTTAGTTAGTTGCGACAAGGGCATAAGGGTGTGTGGAACTTCCGGGGAGAAGGACGTGTGGAATACCCGCTATTGGCAAGAGCAATGGTTAGCGATGCATGCGTGAAGTAGTGTTGGCAAGATACTGAACTCAGCCATTAGTCACCTTCTTTGCGACGCTTTCTTTTCTTCTTCCGCTCGTCATTAGATTGTGAGGGTTCTTCATTTTCGCTCTCGGAACGGTCACTTACGTTATTGCCGCCACCTTTTCTGTTACCTTTTCTGTCTTTCGGTTTTCCATGCTTTGTTTTCGTCAAGTTTCCGATATTTACTTCCTGCCCGTTAACAGCCTTATCTTTCTCGCTGACCAGTTTCTTCCTTTTGCTTGCTTTTGCTTCGTCCTCCGAAGAACCTGTACCATTGCTGCTAGTGCTTCCGCTCGAGCTGCTAGTGCTCGAAGAACTGCTTGAGTCGCTATCGCTGCTATCACTGCTACTGCTGCTACTGCTACTGCTGCTACTACTGCTGCTGCTACTGCTGCTGCTGCTGCTGCTGCTGCTGCTGTCTGAAGAACCGGAGGTCGTACTGGAATGGTTCTTGTCCTCATCGGTTTTCTTCTTCACCGCCGGATCCGATGGACTGTCGTTGCTCTCGCCACTAAAATGTTAACGAATTGTGAATTGTTTTCGGCATACGGATCTCCGATCGCTCACAGTTCCACTTACTTTTTTGCGCGAAGTTTAGTCATGTTACTTTTCAACACTTGCGTTCGCGATGACCGGTGCAGATACTTGCGTTTGCCCTTGCACTCGTAGCTCCAGTGGCCGAATTCAAGACATTTTTGGCACCGTACTCCTTTGGGAAAAGCAGCTGCCAACTTTGCTTCTCTTAAAGATTAGAGTTAAAAGAATTGCTCAATTGATTCTCGTTGTCTGCAGACGACGCCTTTTCGGCCGCCGGTCATCACATGCCGCGTGCTTACTTTTGCTTGAGTGCCAGCTTCTGGGCACCAAGATGCATTTTGCCCTGTACTACTGCCGGCAGCAGAGTACTGCCACAGCACTTCCTTGCCGGTAGCGGATTGTCCGGATTGTACACTTAAATAGGCAACGGTGCACACCTAAGATCGACTTCACTGAAAATTTTCAGGCGATGGTCCACACTTTAGCACCGTCAACAACGCCGCTGAGACTATGTTTTGGAATGAAAACAACTGCGAATGAACATACGTGATTGTGCTTTTCTGCAAAACACATCCGCGAAATACAGAATGATTGATGGCACCGAAAAGTCCTTCAAATAACAAATAAGGTGTATAATTCAGTGCAAAAAAAAGCATAAATCACACTGAGGTTCTTTAGACGAGTATTATTTCCAAGGCGAAAATCGGTACGAAGCAGAAGACAACCGTGGCAGTATAAACGTAGCCCGAGTTTACACAGCTGTCAATGGTATCAGTTGCGCCAGCCAATTGTTTTCGTTGTGCGCTCGATACGATTTCTCATCTGTACTTCTAAACCGTTCTTCTTCGCCAGTGCAAATTCCAAATCGCGGTGCACAGTGCCCAAATTCCTGTAAATTCCTCCTTCTACCTTCGTACGTGTAAGCAAACAGTTCTAGTACCTTTACGTTGTTTTGCAGCTCGGCCGCGTATTTAGGTGTGATCTTTGTTGGTAGTGTAAAATCGGTTGCATTGCGTGGTGCTAATAAAAAATCGAATCCGTCGCAGAAAAAGTACCCAACTCAAAAGAAACCTCCTTGTTGGTGTTATAAATTGGGTATTATCACTTAAAAACACGAATCACTCCTCGCTGGTGCGGCACAGAAGCGGATGTGTGAAACCACATCTACCCCCACAGTCCGACAAGCGCCAGGAAGGCAAAATTACTTTGGCAAAAGCACTGGACTTGCGAATCCTTCTCACTAGTTTGGTGGAGTATCGATTTTTCCGCTCTTTCAATGCTCTTGCTTCATTCGAAGGGTATTCGTCCACGGTTTTGGGGTGGTTCGTGAGCGATGTACACGCAGTGTGGAGAGCATTGAGGCCACGTAGTAAGTACACGGTTGTGTAGGATAGTCAACCAAATGTGATTATCATCATCTCCGGAACCACCCAATCCGCAAGCAAGATCATTAACCCATGTCTTCCAGGAAGCAACGAAGGCGCGCCATAGATAGCTCAAATGCTCTCTATTGATTGGTCTATATTAAATTAGATTATTGAGCGTTCCAAAAATGGTTCGCAGGGGAACCATCGATTGTGCTATCCTATTTTCTAACACGCTTCGAACTTCCCGATCCTTTTGATTCCTTCTTAATTTTCGTATGATAGGCAGCCTGCTTGGACTGACCAAAGTTGCAGCACTGTTGGAATGGCCTGGAAGTCACGTTTTTTTTACTATGTTTACTATGTTCTACCATCTTCCTCTTTTGCCAATGATATTCGAATAATTTGTTTGCAGTTAGTTATTGCATAAAGTCAATGGATGGACGGCATATCGTAGATAAACAGTTATCCTTCCAGATGTGGGCAGAGCTGTCATCGTTTGAATTTCCTTCCGTCGCCAACAGTCAAGGGCACATTTCACTACCAACGGCTATTGCGAAGTGGCCGCGCGTGTGGTACGCATGTCGGATGGCATGGTTCTTGAAGCGGTTTATGCTGGAAACTTCCCTTCGAGGTCGAGATGTCGCGGATGGCCGTATACTTCGGCGTTTTGGCGTGCTTCCGCTCTCGCGCTGAGAGAACGGATGGACTTCCCAAAACGTGTAAAGTTCGTCTATTTCTCGCACTGCTTGTGACGTTTGTCGTCCGTCCCATCCGGCGAATGCGCATTGCTGGTGGCACGCGCAAAAGGGAGCTTTTTTGTGGAAAAGGACACACTGGAAGGTCTTTCAAGTGGATGTGCGTTTGTGCTAGCAAGAGAGGGACCGACCGATCGAAATCCCGAAGCTGAGAAATCTCCAACATTGCGGACTAGTCGGGCTGTGCGCTTGAACTTTCCTTCGGGTTCGACTCACTCGAACGGACGAACTCGATCGGCTAGCAACGGTGACTGGTGTGCTGGACGGAAGTAAATTTTTTACTTCTCACATATCGCTTCCGGTAATTAGCGGACTGTTAGTTCAGTCGAGGAAATATTGATTGTTCGAAAGGTGAGGGAAATTCCCCTTAACTGTGCGAGTGGAAAGGAAATGCGAAAATTCTGCAACAGAACCTATCCATACTATTTTCCACGGCGAAGGTCGTGCAAATCTATAGCCATAGTGAGCAGTGGACAACATAAAGTTGGATTATCGGCGCAGTTGTCCACTTGAGCTGTTCTTCGAAGCGCTTGTACATTGGAAAGTGTTTGTCACGTGTGTCTCTGGAGACTTGGAAAGAAAGCGTGTGATAAGATGTTTCATATGTTATCCAGATTTATGGTCTTTAATTATAATTATTGCATTTCTATTGTTTCCACCGAATCATTTCCCCTTTCCAAATTGCGTAAGTTAGCTGAGAATCCAAAAGTTTGGACCCTTCCTTTGCATATGGCGTTTTGTGTCGCGATGGAAGGACTCTTGCGAATTAATAGGATGACTAATTGCGAGCAACAACACACGGGCGTGCATAAGTAAGTGTTCGTTTGTGTTTGTGTGAAGAATAGTCGAATCGAGCAAATATCAACGCAACGTCCATGAGACGAAGGAAACAGCAGCTTGGTGAAGTAGTAATAGCAGTTTACCGTGGCCAATACTTTCTCCATGTTTGCCGACAGAATTTTCTGACGGAAACGTTTGCGTTTCCTTTGGCGATTCTTTTTCGGGAGGAGTACTCCAAAAGCCCTTTCAACCCTTTCAACTGTGTTCGAGTGAAGTGTAGTCGTGCACTTGCCCGTCAGAGATGGCAGTGCATAGAAGGGCTTCGCAAGGAGACATCGCTGGCTTCCTTCCAATTGCTCCGTATTCCTTTTAGACACCACATCTAGCGGCCTTGATGCGTTGGCCTGATTATTGGTACAGTTTGTGGGTGTGAGTGGTGCTTTTGTCCGTTGACAGCATCCGAAACATGAGATCCTTCTGCTCTGCGGCAATTCCACAAGCTAATCCGAAGTGGGCGTCCCATTGACGGTTAATCCATTGTTCCGTGTCCTACCAAACGTGTGTATTGGTTTCATTCGTTCTTGTGTTGTATAATCGACAGGAAAGCGTTTCAGTGATACTCTGCCGACGGACACATTAGAGTGTGGTGTTGCCACCCAATTTCATCGCATTTCGCGTTTGATGCGCACTGTTCGGTCCCGCGCTTGACGTTAGCAGTGAAGTGACCAGTGAACGAACTGTGTGACCGATCGTTGCAGCAAAACATCGATATTACACCGAAAACGCAAAGTTGCTATAGCTGTGTGCCAATAGAGCTGTAGCTGTGATATCGCGTGGCGTCTGGAGCGTTAAGAGATAGTTTGAATTTGTCCCGAATCCGGGTGCTGCCAAACGGCGGAAGCAGAGTGCACCCAGCGAGAAGAGGAGCGCAAAAAACCCTTCAACCTTCCCTAACCTTGTTGCAGTGAACATGTTCTCCGGATTAACAAACCAAGTGACCTCTTGGATCGGCGCGGCCAAGGGAGAGCCGCAGGACGAGGAGGTTCCGACTCCCCCGAACTCGGCAGCGACCACTGCGACAGCGACTACTTCCGGTGTTACTGCGGCGTCGTCTACGGCAGCGGCGGCTCCCGACGCAGCAGCTGCAGGCGATGGAGGCGACAAAAGGTAAGCGCGTTGTGGTTCAGAGAAAGCATCGTGTCACGTTTGAGGTAGCCTCACGTGATACCATCGTAGCGTTTTGAAAAAGGGACCTTGTTATGTAATCAAGCATCGAACGCTGTTCGTTCTGCCCGGCACACTTTCAGTGTTCAGCGGGAAAGTAACTCATTTTCGAACCATTTTTCCATAAACTTGCCTCATGTAAGAAAATTTCAATCACATGATACAGCAGCCGTACTCGCACTCGAGATCTGCTCAGTTCGTGCTCTCCGTGTGGGGGTCTTGTGCTCTTTTCGCTCTCTCTCCTGAAAACATCCTTGCTGCATTTCGGCCGCGTGCATGTATGTGTAAGCACGTTGCTGTTGTTCGGAGAAGACTCTCAGTAGGCGGATATGTGTTTTTTTTCGTTATTCCATTGTTTCTCTTTATTTTGTACCATTTCATTCTGTCTTCTTTCCGCAGTCACGCTCTCTTAATTTCTTTCTCTTCCTTTCTCTTTGCTTTTCCATATGTTTCTCTCGTTTTCTGCACCTTTACCCACTTTTGACAGTTTCGAGAACTGTTATGAAAGGATAAGTGAATTTTACGACCATGTGACGGCACACAGTGGGAGAGACCGGAAGTCGGATGACATTTAGGATCGATTGGCTGGGTTGGGGTTTTTCTTTCAACGAGGCTTGGAACTGAGATGGATTTTTTATGTTCATTGCGTTTAATTTGTTTCTCTGGGAACCTTAGCTTATAATAATAAAACTTAGCTTATAGTAAAACATTTGAAATTATTTTATTTTAGTAACATTTATTAATTTATTTTGCGAACAGTTTATAGTAACTTGATAATTCGGTTCATCCTTTCTGATCTGATGTGATTATGAAGACCAAAGTAGAGTTTTAGATATACGGACCTTTGTTAACCAACAATGGCCGATGCGAAGCTTCGGTAGCGTTTGCCGTTGTGTACCATCTAATTGAGTCAACAATTTATTCTGACACCCGTATCTCCCCTGAATTTATTACGGTTTCCCACCTTCCAAACGTGGGGTGGGTCTCTCAACATACTTCAAACCAACCAAAATAGAAAGAGAAAGGGAGATAGAGACAGGGGACCAGAAAAAAGGCTCCATTGGCATAACTTCAGTCACGGTGAACCATAGCAGAGATGGGAGAAAGTTGTGTTGCAGATATCGTTTAATTTTTCTCACCAGTAGCGTTGGAGTTTGCAGGTGGTTGGCAGTACGCTCCACGCTTGTGGCAGCACGTAGAATCGTTTGAGTAATAAAATTACTCGCGTGCTTAGTGTGGGGACAAATTAAATTTTACCTACCCAACCACACGCTCCACGGTTTATCCTTTTTGCATAACTTTCGAGCTTCTATACAAAATTCACTGTGCAATGGATTTAACGCTTGTTAACGGTGTGGTTCAGCATAAAATGTCCCTTTGTGGGATTTAATTGGGAATTGCGGGCATTCTTGTCGTATACTGTTTCGCACCTCTTGAGTATTGAACACTTCTTGGTCACATATTCGTGTTTGTCGTTCTGATTTTGTTTTGTAAAGCAGAAACTTTGCGATTCCACAGCCCCTTTTAGAGATGCCGTCTTAAAAGTGCGACTGGTGGTGAAATAAAAAGATAAAAACCATCTCCACGAAGTTGGAAGCATCCCTGGAGTATGCCATTACAAAGTTTCGGAGGTGTTCCAAATGGGCTCCCTTTACGCACACACCTCTTCCCTTCAGCGGCGGAGAAGCTGAAATCTGCAAAAGGGATCTCCGTTTGGTGATGCAATTTGCGCCATCGAGATATGCGTTGCTTGCTTTGTTCGCAGTACGCTGTCCCGTGAATTGGTCTATGAGGAAGGCAATTTTTGTGCTAACTCGTTTCTACAATGACATTAGCGCGTGTATGGGACCGAATGTGGCCGCGCTTGTCAGCCGCGCTTGTCACGTTAAATTATGATAAATTTGTTACGAAGAAAATGTCAACTTCCACTGGCAGCTGTTGAGTGAATTTCTGGCGCAAATTGGAAATATTTCCTATTACGGTTCAGCAAGCCAAGCATCTGATGCTCTTTGATTGCCCTTCATAATGTTTCGATCGATCGCAGCAACCAGGCTCGTCACCTCTTATTCCGTTGCCCTTGCCGTTCCGTTCGTGGTACATGGTGGCTTACGTATGATGGATCCATGTGTTCTTACACTACAGCAAACAACAAAGCACTAGACAATCTCGAACCATGACCTCAACGTTGTTGCGTCTTCTAACGCTGGTACCAAACATCAAACGGCTCGTTACAACATTTTTGCGCCATTCCGATTCCCGTTTGCTTCAATAACATGAAGTTGTTGCGTCTCAAATGGAGGATAATCCACCGGTAACTTTGCACCGGTTCGCAGTTTCGGCAAGAGTCCATTCACGCTCTTCCAACGACGCGAACGTCTGCCACAAACGAAAGCAACAGGAGAATACATTGTTTATCGCCACCCGATGTGCGGTCGAATATGATATCATTAGCTGTTTCGTCTTTGGTTTTAGTGCACGGTATACCGGGATATGACCCAAGTGTTGCACGTAATATGCTGGACAATAAAAACGACGTCCTCCTTACAACCTTGCAACCTGTAGAAAAGCGTCGGTGTGGCCCACAGTAACACAGCATCCTGGGATTATTACGTAACTGTGACCAGACTGTTCTGGCCCAGGAAGGAAAATACGCGATGCGTGTTTTACAGCTCAAGAAGCGGTGCAATCTCGTGCTGAATGGTACTTGAGTGGACGATCGAAATGGGGAGTTTCTTTTGCGATATGTTCTGCTACGTAACCGTCCACCCGACATACGGTCCAACGTCTCGCTGTGAGCTTTCATTTCCATCTTTGCCCTGCCAAGCTTTTATGTTTTTTTTTCTGCCGTCACGCCATCGTGTTGATTGAGTTTCTTTGGATCAATATTATCGAAACTGCAAAGTGTGATCAAGTAGCAGCGCCTTGGCCTTGTTTTTATTGTGGATTAGCTTTGTGTTATGTGCGGTCTGCGTGAGTTTGTGTTGTGGATTATGGAGGCGCCTGGTCTGTTTCAGGTAGACCGTTTCCTTTTTCTACGTAAAGGTTTTTAGATGTTGCTCACTGTACGCTGCACGCTGGTTTCGTTTTGTGGTCACAAAAACAATTAATGGTAATAATTGTATTTGGAAAAGTCTAAGCTAAGCTTTTCCAAAAACCATTCATCGGGTATATCGCGCTTCAAAGAAACGCCGAATGGACCCATCTGCGCTTTTGACTGATTGGCCTCATTTGTATGACTACATACGGCGGATGATGGATCACCATGAAGTACTTCAGTCACCAGTGAGTGGTGCGTTATCACGTTCGTGAGCGTAAATGGTATGCTGGGAGCATATTTTATAAATGTGCTTCCCGTCGAAGTGTTTTACGCTGCGTCCATTTTTTATTTGGTATTCCTCCAACTGGGCTCTTTAACTGGGCGTCTACGTTACTGTTGCGCACTGACCAGCAATTGATTTTATATTATATATTTAAAAACGCACGTTCCGACGAGCCGTGGTTGTGCTTGGGAGGCCAAATGGTTCTTAAATTGTGCCGAGCCATGACCATGAATTATCAAAATCGTGGAAATGAAGGAATTCGGGCTGAAGGAAAAAATCGTTTTTAACGATGCAAATGCTTGAGGGAGTTTTCGCTTTTGGGCGATTTTCAAAACATCGGTTTCGAAGCGTCGTCTCAACATGATTTATGTACTCGTAGTAGCGGTTTGAGTTCTTTTGCATATTGTTTTTTGGAGATAAATGTTAGTGTCACGTTTGTATTATCTTTCATGGCTCCGCTTGCCTGGCGGTGTAAGAACCATTTCAATCTTAAACTCAACGGTTTACGGTTTAAACAGTTTGTTATGTTTCAACATTTTTTCAATAAACATTTGTAATTAATTTTGATATTTAATTTATTCACCACTAAAAGGTCAAAACTTATCAGCATGAGTCGTTTCTATGTGTTACTAATTATAAGTACTTTCTTACTGCTTCTCGTTAATTTTTGTAGCCCCACAAAAGGAGGAGTTTTCTCTGGCGTGTCGTCCAAGGTGACGGGATGGCTCGGTAACGCGTCGATCCCATCGATGCCCACCATTCCAACGGTGTCGATGCCTGCCATGCCAGCGATGCCTTCGATGCCATCAATTCCTGGCCTAAGAAAGACGAACCAAACAGACGAAAATGGTGGTATAACCAACGAAGGCCTCGTCACATCGCCCGAGAAGGCTAGTCAAGGTATTGCCGGCTCGACGGATGCTGCCGATGAGGAGGACCGGTCAAGGTATATTAGGTAAATGGGCCTATACATAATTGACTGAAATTTTAATTCCACAGATCTTTTCTTATTAAAAAAAATCATAGCGAGTGAAACAGAGATAATAAATGATAGAGAATAAAAGGACGAGGGTTGGATAGTGTCAAAATGCAATAAAACGGCATCAATGCAATGAAGAACGAAAGTGGTTTACTTAACACGTTCTATTCGCCGTAAAAAAACTAAATTTATAGGATGTAGTGAGGATTTCGTTATAGACTGTGTTCTGTGCCATTTTCACGGCTCTGATACTTGAGTACGGCTTGATTTAGAACCAATTCACATTTGTAGCTTTCCTTTAGTTAAATGATGAATTAACAGAGTTCATCAGGCACTCTCCAAAGCTATTAAATTTCCACATCGGCTGTTGAACTCTCGAAAGGGGAAACGATAAAGTTGTTCGGGCGGAAAATTTTAAAATATTTATTATACTCAATTCAATTTAGAGTAGAGCAAGAGTTGTTGCCATCTACGAGTTATTCAATCTACGATATTTGGTTGTTTCTATTTATAAGGTTGTACTTCGTTCTTTTAATGTTGACCAGCTCTTTTCAATTATTTGAATTTTTACTACTTCCTTCTTGTTGCAAAAGAAATTCTAATACTTCGAACATCACTTTGTCGCTGTAGTTCCCTTTGCGAATGTTGTTGCTAATACATTTCCACATATTTGTAGTGTTTTAAATCAACCTGCAATTTACATCTTTGTCTTTGAATCCGTTTGCTGTAAAATTAAGAAGTATTTGTTTGATAGTAAAGCAACTGTTCACATTTGCCTAATGTTGTCATTGCATATGGTTTAATTTTTATCATTCCAACAACAAGAATTAATTATTTAAACCAGCGATAAATAAGGAAACATTACTTTAGAATCACCTATCATTGCGTTTGTTCATTATATTTCTTTCCTCTTTCCTTCTTCTTTTCCTCTTTTCTTCTTTTCGTTTTCCTCGTTCCTTCAGAGATTTAACTGACAAAATTACGATAAAATCGGTTCATTGGTATCAGTTAAGAATGCCTAAACAACATCTCTGTCTCTGGCGATCTCTGTCTGGCTAGGCAATATAGTTTTTTTTGCACAATTAAATCCTTGGAAAGTTTGACACTCCTTAAGATACAGTTTGTTTACGAAGCGGAAAGCTCTGTGACTCACAGAGAAGATGATGTTAATGAAATCATTCAACAAAATTTCCTTGTTATGCAACATTAATTAATTGCCCAACCATGCTGTCTTTATTACTCAAGTCAACAACTCAGTGGGCTCTCTTGATCTCTTGGGCGGAAATGAAAATCGATGGCGAGGTACACGAGTTTTGCGGATTTGTGTGTACAACAAACAACCAAATTAGTTCCCTACCAGGCTGCTGGTGGAACTCCGCACCCTACTATTACTACGGGAAAAAAGAAGCGAATATTACGAGCGCCGCCAGTTCTGGCAAAGACATCCGTCGGAGATAGTTTGCGTTTCTAACGGTGTTTGACCTTCTGCTGTAGGTTGTAGATCACCATTCGGTATCAGCACTTTGTTTTGGTTGTACAACAAGGCACGACCTTAGCTTTTACTTCTCACTTTGCTTGCCAGCACTCTTTACTCAAGCGACTTTGTGGCTGAAAAAACGAGAAGGAAGCTTTAAGAGTCTAAGCAAAGCCCCGTTCACCTGTCCTGCTGGTCAGTCACTTTCACGCACTGCTTTTGGTGACAAAGTTGCGCCTGATGCTACCGCTGGGTTTTGTGTGTTTTCCGAGAGGGGAATTAACTGGGAACTCTCCATGAAGACAGGGACACAGATCTTGATAAATTCAAACACATCCGTTACCAGACTATGATAGGAGTTTGGGTGATACAGTACAAATGTGTGGCCTTGCTATATGCGTACAACTGTTACACGTAATAAGTTTACAATATAAAAAGCAGACACCCGTTTATTGAACTAACATTTGATTTTTGCACCTTTTCATCACGCATTGCATTACAGTGTTTCAATCGTTTTTGCTTACCGCATGTTTCGGGGGTTTAGTTTTTAAGTGCACTCTTAAAATGCTTTGTGTGTCAGATGTTTTTCTATACGCCAGTTAGCCCATCTTGTAAGAATAGTAAAAAAGTTCCTTTTTCGTAGCGTAATCGCATATAAATGTAAGCTTATGGAGTCACTTAGCTTTGGCCGATTTTTTCCGTAATACCAGTGGCACTTTCGAAACATACAGTTTTTACTTGCAAATACAAATACAAACACTCCACTATCCTCTCAGCAATTGCATCCGGTTGTGTCACATTTGGCGATGGCAAACGTCATGTTCAGGCACATTACCCTAGACGTAATCCGTTCAGTTTATATCCAGCTATGTTTTATCATCACAAGTGTGTGTTTCTCGTTGGCTTAGTGAACCGACGATCGAACGGGCAATTCGTAGTATATTTTGGAGTCATTATAGCCTAGCCCATCATTAACCTAGCCAAACGACCATCCAACAGCTCGAAATACTATTCTCTCGGTGCACTCCTTTTCAAGTAGCTCTTGAGTTAAGGTCCATTTGCGAACTCAGTCACTCACTAGTTACAACTCTGTAGCACATTTGCGCAAAAGAAGTAGACCAGAACAAGTCAATGAATATATATATATTTACCTACATACATGATTATTTAACGAAACAAGTGAATCATTGAAACTATACTACTTACCAATCACTAGCAGTCGAAAAGATATATCGTACAATCAATATATACTACCTAAATGTCATGAAAAATTTCTTCATTTGTGTATGGCCCATTTGAACTCTAGTTTTAAGTGATATTTGTTTAGTGTGTAAAATAATCCATGAATATTGATTACGTTATGATTTTGGAAATTATTGCACTATTGCTGTGAGCGATCGGTGGGAACGATCGACCAATGCCCAGCTAGCTGCCAGGGCATGGGTTGATCGTTCGAGAAATCCTGTTGAACTCTGGCACCGAATAAGCTGGTTACGCGACGCGCTGTTGAAGCCACTTGATCAACTCACGGATTCCCGTCCGCTGTTTAACGTCATAATTTTAACGATTCGTTGCCTTATCCTTACGTTCTGTATCGCATTTTTACGTTTCGGTTCTGTTGTTCACTTTCTCACTCTACTCGACACATCATAACCTCATACTCTCACCTGCAAGCGTCATAACTACAGTTTTTTCCAGAAGCGACCACAGATCAACGATACCTGTCACAGCAGACAACATGAAGCACTTACGAGCAAAAGAAAAACTTAAACTTCTACAAAAAAAATTCACTCATGATACTCAAAACGTAACAACTATTAACAATAGTGGTAAAATGTTCTAACACCATCAAAAAGAAACGTAGATACATTCCAATCGAATACCTTCGGCACCACTTCTGTGAGGACTAGGTTGCTTTCCGGATTTTGTTTTTCCGTATCATTCTGTTCGGTTGTGACTCTTGCCGTCACTGAAGTTATAGCCTAGTTTGCTCAAATTCTAAACGGAAATTTAATGCATTTTAGCATAAGGTTATATTTCTTTTAGTATGTCTACCGTTTGTTTCAGTTAGGAAGAACTGCTTTTTCTCGGTATTTTCATGATTTTCGATTCCGATGTTTACTGGTGCTGAATAGACCGTAAATGGGATATGTCGTAACATTTAACTTTGATTAGAAGGATGTCATATCATACAATGGCTCGCTACCGGTGGGTCGTAAACGGCCTCTTAGGCTCATCTGTCCATCACGTAGTGTATTAAAGAATGTTAACGATGGGATGCGATCGATACACTGCCTGCTGTTCCTTCTTTCAATCGACCCCAACATTCATGTTGAAGATATGGTTCCCTTTTCTGTTGGTTTTTTGTGCCGACAGCAAGACATTATTCACTGAAAGGCATTGTGTGTCTTTTTCAATATACCTTTAATTCTTGGTTTTATGTAATATAATGAATATGTATGAAAGGTCAAGTTTTACGTGTTACATTCTCGAGAAATTTTACGTAAACTAAACCAAATGTTGGCGGATTTTCTGCCATACCGGGACAATTTTGATTTGTCATTGATACTAAAGCATTTTGGAGAGGGGTTCCTGTGATTTTGTATTGGTTGAATGAACATATTCAACTAAATTGTAACAAATGGCTAATTAAATCTTGCCAGCTTCATACGACAAACTATCATGAACGTGTATGGTTGCGGATTCAATGATTTGATCATTCGTGTGCAGTATGTGACTAAACGTTTTCATTTCCATTTCGCACTTGTATGCCCCACTGCATTCTTCTGACCGTATCAGCAGACCACAGGAAAGGTAGAGTTTAGTCTGGCTTGTTTCGTTTGACACACTTTCTAACAACTCTTTTTCGTTTGTTCGTCGTAATGGCTTTTCCAACCTTTCTAATCTTCACTCTATTTAACTCATGCGTTATGTTTCGGTTTTCCAATAAGTTTACTTTTACGTGCAAGCTAAGATCACCATTGTACCGCATATTAGCCTTGAAATACTAAGCAGCAAACTCTAACTGTAAAGGATTTTGAACACCATTTTACTATCAAACCCCCTACTAGCCGCGAAGCTAATTTGAATGAGCTTTTGCTTTGGCTTTCAAAACCGTGTCTTTTATTTTGTTGTCTTTTTGGCAATGTAATTGCTCTAAATCTCATACTTGTTTTTTTTATTTTTTCTTAACAGTCTGTGTGACGTTTTTTTTAATAACAAAGTGAAAGGGCCATAGCGCTGCTTTTGCCTCATCCGTAATTTGGGTTGGTACCATTCCTTCCAAAGAGTGGAAAAAACTTCCATGGTGTCCACTTTTCTGTTTTTGATAGAGCGACAACACGGCCTCAAGGTCTGCATATACAATTGCCACTCCAGATTAGTTCGGGGATTCGTGGTAATTATAATTTCTTCAATTTTTCATTAGTTAGGTAAGAGATAATTCGACTAATGCAGTGTCTGGCATGCTAGACACGGGGAAAGTCGTTAGGCGTTTGATGAAAGTGCACTCATGGAGCTCTCACGGATTCATACGATATTGTGCTTTATCGTGTGCTGTGAACTGTTTACCATCGCCAGGGTGAATAAACAGAAGTGATTTACTACCCTCTATGACCGAAACAAATGAAGGTTTCATTTCTACCTTGGTGTTACCGTCATAATCTTGCGAACATCGTACACTTAATCGATTTATTCCAGACTGTACTTAGATTCGTTAACTGCAGTTACTTATAGCATTAGTATGGTTAAATGGTTTACATAGTTTGAAAAGAACTAAACAGGTTACTTTGTATTTGGACGATTAGTTGAAATTTTGTAAAAGTAAAATCAGATACTACATTTTGCAAATAGAAGGATTCGGTTTTACTCCATTTCTTGTTCTTGCTCACATCACACAAACACCCCTAACTTATTTGTCAGATTTTTGCGAAACGCTTTTTGTATTGTATACTTAACAAGGTTTTACTCGTTCTAACACAACACGTTTCACAAGCTAACTTTATACTCTACACTTACACTAGTCCAATACTCTTTTAGTGTTTGTTTCTTGTTTTCCTTATTTCGTTGATACTGGTACAGTTAACCGTTGCTTGATTTTCCGAATTCTACCTGTCAATTTAATATGAACTTTCTTCCGATCTTGCCTATCATATATTTTAGTACTTAAGTGGTTCTGTGTCTCCGTTTTATGAAATCACAAATTTTCTCTTATCTATCACATTTTTTAATCGATCTATTTGAATACAGTTTAAATTTGTGCCCGATTTCCTTTAAACAATGTTAAACACAATACACACTCCTTAAGTACACTCCTTAAGTGTTTTGTTTCTTACGTTCCCACGGATGTACCAGTTTTTTCTCTTTTGTGAATGCATTTTCTCAATTTTGGCAATTTTGCCTTAGTTAAATTTTTGTCTTTAAGAAAGCATTTTTCGCTTCTATACGTAAGCAGTGCTGGTCAAGCTTTTGTCATTCAATTGTGCAAACGTTGTTCGCTAAGTTTCTTTTTTTATTATTTTCTTTTATCTTTGTCCACTCATATAGTGCCACCGGAGGAGCCGATTCTCGTCCCGCTACGGGCCCAGGCACACCAACCGAAGAGAATGCTGGACAGATTGGCCAAGGTAATTGGGCAGCCCAATCTAATGTCTAAAAGCTGTACGCACTACTAGTTGCTAATGAGCGCGTTCCTGTTTATTCAGTTACACATAAAGTCACTGCTGGTGCTAAATCGATTGGATCATTCCTGTACTCTTCGTTCAACAAAGCTGGTGATAAGATTAAGCATCTGAAAGACAACGTAAGCGGCATTTCAGTAAACGATCGGTAATGGATTATTTCTTCAGAAGCTTACTCATTTTTGGTTCCAACAGAGCATTTTGGGTGAATTCAGCAAGGAACAGGAAGCATTCATTAAAAACCAGCAAGGAGGAAGCGGTGCTGGTGCGTGTCCGTGGGTAGGACATGCTAATGAGGCCAAGATCAAGGAAGAAATTCTAAGCCTGTCGGCGGTAAGTCATTCAAACATGTCGGTAAGGTATGGCCTTTTGATTTAATTTTATCACTGTGCTCCGTATAGGATCGTCGAAACTTTGTACGTGCGCCACCGGCTGGTGTTGAATTCGACTTTGACTATGACTCATCGTATCCAGTTGCGTTGGCAATCATGAATGATGATAAAGAATTGGAAAAGATGCGATTCGAATTGGTCCCTAAAATGTAAGTTTTGTAGTAAATGATAAAGCGATTTTGCTCGCGTTATGCTATAAAAGTTTGTGACTGATGCTTCTTACCTTTCCTCATTGCAGCATCACGGAAGAAAGCTTCTGGCGTAATTACTTCTACCGTGTTTCCCTAATATGTCAAGCGGCGGAGCTGGGCACGCTGGGAGACAATAACGAGTTCGTAAAACGTGGCGCCAGTGAAGATACAGAGGGTAACGTACATCACTTGCATCTTGCAGCTTTCTAGTGTCCTGAGGATTAGTTTCCTTTGTCCCATAATCCCTATTTTTATGAGTGTGATTGAATTCAGTTTGCTCCTGACTTGAAAGGCTTTTTCGAAACAAATTTTTCGCTTCTATTTGTTGTTTTTTCTTTGCCTTTATCAGCAATTGTTACAAGTATTATAATTAACATAAAAAATTATTCACCTTTTACAATTTAATCGAAAATTTTACACATGGATAACAGCGATGTAGTGACAGTACATGTAGT
This sequence comes from Anopheles bellator, assembly GCF_943735745.2. NCBI lineage: Eukaryota > Metazoa > Arthropoda > Insecta > Diptera > Culicidae > Anopheles > Anopheles bellator. The sequence continues at coordinate 5,485,695 of NC_071286.1, read as the reverse complement.
TGAATGTTTGTCATTGTTTCAACTACGCATAGTGATAGTTATTAGAATAGAATAACAAAAAGGGTGGCACCATAAGCTCGGGCGTCGAAAAATGATTCGCAAATCTATAATGCTGATTAGTTTACAACCAATATTACGGTTCCTACTAGCATTATTAGTTTGTGTGTCTCACCTTTCGTTATTTTATCAATTTCCTACCAGTTTTTGTTTTCTTCTTAATGTGATAATTTTTATTATTTTATTTTTTCACCATCAACATCACCAAAAAAAGAGCCCATGCAAAGTCCGTCTGATGCATCGAAACCGATGCTCAAACCGAGTTGTGTCAGCTCACAGTCCATCAGTACAGAAGATTCAAAATTTCCTCTGGAAACAAACGGTGCCTCCAGTAAACCCGGTTCCAGTGACGGGCCATTGGGCACTGTCGGTGCCACAAATATCGCCAAAAGCAAGCACGGCGAGTTCGTTTCTGATAGTTTCCAAACAAGCGAGCAGGATCTGGAGGAGGTAAAGGCTGGCATGAAAAAGCTGGGTATCGACAGTCTTGCACAGCAGGCAAATGAATCTATTGGACAAGACACCGTCAAAAGTGGTAAGACTGCGAGGGTGCTCGATGGACGCTTACATTAAAAACGACAAATGGTTTAAACACGTGTCATCAACTATCAAAGATTTTGGCAATTTGAAACCTCAGGTTGAATACGACAATGTAAATAATTTAATAGAAGAAATTAAGGTAGCAACACTCCACGCCTGTGAACGTTTTCGTGGAACATCCCCAAAAGCGGCACCATCAACCACTAACACTACTTGAGCAACATATAGAACTACAATGCAAAACACTACGAAAACGGTTGAGTTACGTTTGATTAGATTCGTAAGTTTCAGTTGACTGCATGTGCGGATCACGCTACTAAATGCTAGTAGTCGGCAAATTTGATACAGGCGCACCACAAGTAATAGAAACCTGCTTGCATACATAGTTAGTCAATGAGCCCTAGTTTGGTGAGCGTAATGAATATAAACCGTGACTATGTTTTAAACTTTTTCCAGATAATCATTCGCACAGCCGCCAAACCACCGGTAGGTTGGTTCTGAATACTTAGATTCCTGTAGTGAAACATGTTTACGAAACCGGATGATTTCCTTTAAATCAGACACCTTTCATCCATAGGCAGCTGAAGGATGCGTATTCGTTCGCTTTCCTTTAGTGCTCGTTGATTGGAGTGAACGGAACACAACACGGGTTCGGTTTTCCGGTGCATAAGTCTTTATGTTAATTTGTTTCTCGCGAACCGGTTGTCACTCTCGGCGATACGCAGACAATTGATGCAAAGACGAGTAACGTAAAGCGCGTGCATATGTGTGTGCGTGTGTATGTGTGTATTTTATCACTCATCCACAATCTCACTATCATCGTGCCTTAGCAAACACACCGCCCTGCGGTTCACACTGTGCTGTTTCGTTTCCTTATAGTTGCACACTATTTGACGCGCTCTGCGTGTCAGTGTCACAGACCTATAATATGTGCTATCCTTCTGCCCGTTCCAGATGATCGTTTCAAAAATGGACCGGTGTTACGGAATTGTTGTAACATCCGATTCCCTTAGCTTCATTCTAAACTTCAACGCCATGACCCACCCATCTATCCGATAGTTCTGTTCGCTGACGGTAGGCGATAGTGTTTACTCTATTTCTCTCTCTATATATATTTCTCGGTCTCTCTTTCTCTCTTGGTTAAGAAATACTGCAACCCGTTTTCAGTTTTCCTTACTGTAATGCGTGACCAGAACGATCCGTTCTATCCTTGCGACAACGTCCTTCCGGCACATTGTGCGATAAGCAATACACACTTCCAAACACTAGCCAACCAAACAATCCCCGAAAATTCCCAGACGTGTGCAAACGAAAGATATGTAACCATAGGCGTAGGAATGCCGTTCTGGTGTTGTAGGAACGCTGTACTAGACGGTTGAAATGATAGGACTATGCCAATACCAATGCTGCACAGCTACACTACTGCTACCCTCTCTGTGACTGTGTTTGAAACTGTTGCAAATGACCTGCGTGGCTTTCAGTGCTTGTTTCACTGTCTCTACTGGCAAAATACTACTTTGTGTGCGAATGTTTCAACTTGCCTGTACTTTTCTGTTTATGCGTGCCCTAATGTGTGTCTGCAACTGAATCAAAAGCAAGTGATTACTGAGTCTTTCTTACATTTTGCGATTCTTGACATATTTTGCAGTATTATTCCCAACGGTTTTCGTAAACTACCAACGATCTATTTGTTTGTCTAATTTACATTGATGTTCTGTAGTTGCTCTTGTAGTGAATAGAGGATTGGTGTGCTTTCATGTCACGCGGTGTTTTTGTCCTGTTGAACTGCGAGTATGATGTTTTACATTGATCAGTTGCCTTGTCGTCTCAAGCGTGGTTGTGGCTTCGTTTATGCTCCAGATGTGCCAAATGGAGTACCTGTCCGTTGGGTACATTGAAGGTGCCTACCGTTCCGTATCGACATTAGTTAATTGCCACAAATGTGTACTGACTGGGTTCGGCAACATTATCAGACTTCCCAATTAGGCTCGAAGCGATGATGGATATCTGTTATGTTCTAGGTGTTTTTTTCGTTTCGGAATCTTTTGTGCAAATAGAAGGGTATTTAAATTATTTTCACCAACGTGCGCTGTCTGTTCAGGTAAATAGCATGATATTTTACCCATGTTTGTTTTAATTACGCTATATTTTGTCTTTTCAGTTCTTTGAACGTTCACTAGTTTTTGGTGAATATAAATTAGAAACTCATTTTATTTGCTTTGCATACCGAGCCCTGGTTCAGCTGTGCTCTACTTTCTCGTCACACAATCTGCTTTCACTTCTTCTAGCAGCTTTTTTGTTTTAAACATACGTCCAAACATACTATAGGGTTGCCAGATGCCAGACGTCTTTGGTTTGGTTTGATAAAGTACGAATCTTAGTTCATATTGTAGCTATAAATTGTCAATGTGGTTATAATGTGTCGGAAGTTATTCATTCTCATTCAAGGCAAATCACCAGACAAAGTGGCAGGCACTTGATTGAGCAAAAAATTTAGGCTGTTTGTGTCGGTGCGTTTGATTCCGTTTGATCTGGCAACTCTGTCTCGTTTAGTGTGCGTAATAATTTAAATTCATATTAGCCTTTCTTATGGTGGCAACCTTTTGCGAATGCGCATCGATTTCCATCTCGGTTCGCCTTCCTTATGTAGTCATTTCGTATATGTTCGTTCCTGTTGAAAATCATAGAATCTAGGATAACTATAGAAGTCTCAAACATTTTGGATTTCATTTCATATTTTGTAAGAATCAGTTAGGCTTTTTTATCCTCAAGTACCATCCAAACGTATTCGAACGCTTTTTTTACTTTGTTATTGTATTCGTACAGTCTAGTACTGCTCTTTTTCCGCCTCCTCCGCAGTAATTCCTTATCGATGGTGATCAATTCTTTACTTATTCAATGCTAACATAACACTAACAACATTTTCCTTCTTTCTTCTCGCTTTCCCTCTCTGTCCCATTGATTTGTACTCTTTCTTTTTTCTTGGTATTCGTACGCTGCGCAAATGATGGACCACCAAACAGCCTAAAGAAGTGTAGTATGATAAAACGAATGTCTCTACTGCAATCGCACGTATTCTTAATACAAAGAACGGAGCTCCCAGAGCGGGGATACGAAAAGAGAAAATACACATCTATTCACATAACGACACGCGTATAACAACTACGGTGTACGATACTAAGACTAAGTATATGCGATAGATATTAGTCGCTGAGAACACACGACAGTGAAGTTACTTCTCATCCTAAAAAAAAACAACACTCACTCAAACCAAAAATATCTATGTTCTCGCGTCATAAAAGTAAAAAATAACCTCTTCAATGCGGAACTCTCTAAAAAGGTAAATAATAGGAACATCCCATATGCCGTAACAAACAAAAAACAAAAAACAATGGAGTAATAAATAAGCGAGTGAAGCAGTTCAAAATATAACTAATTATACACACCAGCCCAAAATGTATATCGGTGTGGAGAGCGGTGTTATCTTGAAATTGGAAAATAGTATCATACCAATATTTTGTTGGCGCTGGGCGAAGAAATTCAGTCACACAATAAGTCATACTTAAGAAGAGACAACAAATATGAATAAAACCAAGTTAAGCAAAATATACACCAGCAATCGCGGGTATGATGGTTCCAATACGAGCCCGCCCCATACAAACAAAACCACACACATATTATCTTATCGGAATCAATTAGTAACAATTTCTCAACGAGACAATTTGAGGACTACGTCGAACGAGAGAGGAGACCATGTGAAGCCCCCGAAGAAGGGCAAACGTATTCGGAAGAAATTGCGGCGAGGCAAGGGACAAACTCGGTTGACTTGACACCCGACCTATACTTACGTTCGTTACCTAGCTATAATAATCTGGTTACACAAGTCTAAACAAAACGCATAGATGAAGAGAAATGAACGAGAATCTTATATCGAGATCGATATTTATTGTTGTTGTTTCGAGTGCTTAGGGAATCTTTATGTAGGCGAGCTTGGGGCGAGAATAAATCAATTCACTCACTAGCAGTACTGGCACGCAGTTTAAAATCGAGCAAAGTCGCGTTCCTAACCAGTTCTAATAAGCAAAAGGGTCCCCCTTTTTGAGTGCAATCACATTAACACACCACCTCTCTCAGACACACACACGCACATCCACACAAATGCGAGAAGTTGGACATGTGGCAACTAATTCTACTCAATCAGTGTACCTTTCCGTCTAGATGTGAAGCGTCCCTTACCTCTACTTCTTTCAAACCGATTGCCGCCGTGTGCATTCACGGCCTGTCGGCAGCAAATTGTTCCAAGCAGCGGGTCCTGATCGGCTCGGTTTGGCCAGCTTTGCTTGACAAGTGTTCTGTATCATTGTTCGTCAAACGCACGGAAAAGTTGTTCAATTGTTCTGTTTGTAAATGGTCGAGGTTGAGTGGATTGAGCTTTATTTTTGATTGATCCGGTCCGGCGAAAATTTTGCTATCACTTACAGCAAGGGTTTTCGTTTTCGTATAAATTCCTCTTCTCTCGTGACCCACCGAAGATGCTGTATAATTGTATACATTCCTCAAGCCGATTGTTTTTGCCATTGCTTGCTGTCCATTCCCGGTCCGTATGGCTTGCGCGTTGGCGACACATTTCTTTTTCTTTTACATCACTACTTGACTCAATGACAAGTGGGTGGCTGTATTTTGTAGCAATAAGATGTATATTGGTGTTAACGTTAATGTTCTTCCATTTACCTGAAACCACGTACGTGCACGTATGGGCGCGGCCGATCTCCGTACACCGCGGGGCGCTCGAAATAAATAACACATTCCCGTTCACCGACGGTTTTCCTCCCCTTCAATTTTAAATTACCACCTATCTATATCCTCCGAAAGGGCCGACAATGCACGAGGATCTATCATAGTTACTTGTCACTTTACGTTATCTGTGAGTCGTTACTCAAGAAGAAGCTACCCAGTAGCGAGCGGTCCCGTGAAAAGAAGCCGGTAATTATCATTTCCCTGTCGATCGGCTAGTTTTCATACCTGCAGAAAGACCAGAACCTTGTTGGGATGGGCGGAACAAATGTAGAATCCACCAGACGATTCGCAAAACTATCGTTATATCGTGCAATAGCTACAACAGTATTCGTAATGCCTAGTATTGACGAGAGATAATCCAGATTTTCCGATGTTATGCATTTGCGTTGATTCTATTAGACACACAGTATATTTGCTCTTTATCGGTGCGCCCGAAAATGGGCAGCGTAACAGCGTGCGAGCATGAGAATACCGGCCCGCCAGCGGGCGTACAACAGGCCACAAGTGGGCCACCGGGAAGAAAGCGGGTTTGCTATTTAGGTTAGGAAAAGTGTAACATCGGCTTCGCAACCAGCCTGCGCGCCGCCCCGAGCCACGGCTGGCGGGCTGTCCGAGGATGGAACACCACAAGGATCGGGGCCGGCGCAAACTGACGAAGGATGCCGTCCACACGTGGCAACATGGCTTTGGTATCTTCAATGCACCGGAAGAATGCGATAAAACCAGTGATTCGGTTCGTTGTTGTGTGATGATTTTTGGGGGATACAAAACGTGTAAAAAGCAACAGAGATATGACAATACAATCGCAAAAAAACGTGATGCCGCAAAATATCGTGCGAAAAAAAAACAAAACAAATGAAGAGACATATTTAAACGTAACGCGAACAGCAGCACGGAACAAACATATGTACCAACATAGTTCACCCGATATTTAATTCCCGCTCCCGGTTTTCCGCTATCTCTGTCTCTCTATCTGTGTGTGTGTATCTGTGTGTGCGTTGTATTGAGAAGTTTAACCCCATTGTGTATGCTAACGTCCCCGCACGCCCCCACAAAACATAGAATCGGACGGTGAGAGGGTGTGAAAATCGACACACGACGGATCAGTTACCAAACCAATTCAATCAATCACACGCATCCACGGACGCAACTTGTATTGCGCAAAGGTTGTTAGGCAACGCTACTAGTTGGTGAATTGGCGGAAAGCCGTTCACTAGAAAGAGCGGAACATTGATCACCACAATCTCGAATCCGGTTCGATCCGAACGGAACAATTCGGTTTTTGAATTATGTTTCATGCACACGAGCAGAGGCCCTTCCGCTGCGAGTGCTAACGAAGTCTCCTCGACTTGACTTGCGTATCACCTTTCTGTCTTTCTCGGACGTGGCGAAAAAAGGAGTAAAGGTTCGGGGTAGTGTGTGCAACATGCAATAGCCACCAGTAGAACAGTAACATCAACCTGCAACAGCAACAGCAACCAGAGTACTAATATTAACGAATTAAAGCAAAAAATATTACTCACACAGATTGGGACAGAATCGGGGAGACCCCCCTTCGATCAGGCAAGAAGGCGTGCTTTCGATAGTCAGGAGCGCCACGTGATAGATGCGCATCGTGACGCGTCTATCACGCAGCACGAGACTGGTGGCGTGACGGAAGAAAACCAGAATGGATGCGCCGGAGAACACTTGAACCACTCACATTCCATACACATTAACAGCAACTAACAGCAACGATATATTGACACTGCTGCACACACACGACACACGATTTCACAGAATAGTGAACACACCTTACACACGGAGACGATTATTCTGTATAGAGAAAATAAATTTTAAGGCAATTATTGATTCAAACCAAGCGAAACGCGGCATTGTGTGATTGAGTATTGAGCGGCGAAGACGGGAGAGCGTCAAACACCAACACGGCCAACGCGTCAATTTGAAAGAAAGCAACCAACGAGGTTCGATGGTGTCAATAGTCGCGAGATAGTTCAGTAAGGCCACAGAATGGGTTGGCTTCCGGTTTACTACCTTACATATTTAATTTGACACACTCCACAAAAGTATCGAAAAACCGTTTTACGTTCGTACACCACCTTCGGCACCATTATAACCACATTGTTAGCGAAAGCATTTATAGTTTCCAAGCGATCACTGATGATTTGTTACGAAACTAACGGCAAGCTCTGGCAAGTTATGATTTGTGGACACGTTTTAATTATTTGTTCCGTTTTTATCGATCGAACGGGGGTCGGATCGGCGCACAGACTGCAACACTAGCTGCTGCTTGCTCAGTCAACTAACGATCGGTTATTCGTACTTTTAGAGGAACAATGGGAAAAAGATCTGGAAGCGGAACTGCAGGACTACGAGCTGGTGAACGATGGGGGCAACGAGCGCAACACCAACTGGGAGAAGGACGTCGACGAGCTGTTGGACGACGAAACGGATCTTAAATAAAACGAGTGTTTCAATCAATTGCTTTGTAATATGATCAACTGTAGCGCATCGAAGTGAGGAGCGACCCGCTGCCTCACTCGGGGAACCGCGCGGGACGACGGATTGATGATGGTTTGCGAGATGTGTTACTACTTGCGTTAAAAAACAAACTCTATGCACTCGTTACAAGTAGCTTTTAACGGTAGGTTTAATGTTTATGGGCGCTAAGTTTTTCACACTATAATGATCGATTTGGCAAAGTTTGCGCCTTGCCGAGTCAGTGAGTTGCTTAACTGTAATGAAATCTAATGATAACGATGTCTGTTGAATTAATGTTTCAAACTATCACCCTACAAACGATCAACGGTTTGGCGCTCCCTCTACCAGGTGGCCTCAAAAATCGGGTTTGAAGGTGCACTTTTTTCGTTGCCGAAAGTGCACCCTACTCGACATATCAAGCTACTCCTGTTTCCTTCACCTTTCTCCCGTCAAATGATTTACTATTTTTTTTTTGCACGGAATGGCAGTACTGAGTCGAAGCTGCTGCGCTGCAAGTTTGGCCAGCGCATCATGTTACAAAGAAATTGATATTAATAACCCTGCATTATTCGGAGACGAAGTGCAACAATGAAATAATATTTAACAGGAATCTGGAAGTAGAAATTATGCTACAGTTACACGAGACAGTTGATTGGCCTCAATGCGACAAAACTATAGCATCGAAAATTGCACGAACGAAAACGTTCTTCACTTTCGTAGTGGATCTGGCGCATGACCTATCCATGTTAGAAAATTTGACAACTGCATGCTTGTGGGGCAAGTTAGAACAGTGTTTAGAGATCTGGAAAACATCGGTTCTTGTTCATAGCAACGCAGCGAGTTCTGCTGGATGGTGTTAACTATAGTAAAGTTTATTTTTACAGTGCGAAACTATCCGTTTTTTTCGAACGTTTTCATACAATTCATTTTTTACTTTGATACTCAAATATTAAAAAAAACTAGATTTCCTCTTATTTTACCAAAGTATTAGACAATTAAATTAAGGAACTGGCTTATTCGTGGAAGCGTCACGAGCCAATCATCTACAACGTTGTCTTAAAACGTTGCAAATATGAAGATGCAAATAAAGCGGCATTCCAGCGGCGTATAAGTAACACGCAGTAGTAGCAACAGGCACAGGGCACTTTTGAACGAGCAACGAGCAGAGAGTTAACGAACAATTTCAAACCAATCCTTCGAGACGAAGACAGAAACTATTCGCCCAAATACCTTCAACACATCACTCTAAAGTATGCAATATCGGTAACAAAATTACACCGTGTCTATCTTAAAACTTCTGACTTAAAAAATACAAGGGCTAGCGAACCTACCGAGAGAATTGTTATAACATTAAGGAGTATAAAATACAAGCTTGTACTACGTATCGGACCCCCTGTGAATCGCGATTTGAGTGTCCGAAATGGAGTATTGGAAACGAAAGCTATTGGACGGTAAGTGGCTCCAATTTAGTCTCCTCCAGCGCAGTTTTCATGCCATGCAAACACTGTCCAGTGACACGATCTAAGTTTTCCGATTCGCATACGTTCCGAGTCCGTCTAACCGAGAAGCCACCATCCGTTCGCTTTCTCTAGAGAATTTCTGAATTCTTGACCAAAATCGCAATCGGAGCGTCACGTTGGCAACCGGCGGCGGCCAAAACATACCCATCCGGGTGGTCGGGGTTGTGTTCGTGTTTCTGTTTCGCGTGAGACACTTTTCCGCGAGCCCCGCACGATTGGCGATCGGCTTTTCCAACCTTGAACAGCGCGCCGAGGCGCTCCAACGACCGACACCCCTCAGTTTCGTTTATGCGCTACGTCGGTGCGCACATTGGACGCGGTTTTCCGCCAGAGCGTGACGACGGGGTTGATCAAGCCAAGCCAGAGGCTGAGCGCAGCGCAGTGGTGCGATCGTGTTCGGAGTGTCACCTGAAGTTTACCCAAGACCAATAGCAATTGGTCAACCCCTGGTCCCAAACAGTGCTCGTTAGATAATAAAGCTGTGAGGTGATAAAGACGCGCCGTCCTCGATAGTTTTTGGCGTAACGTAATTGAGTCGTTTGAAAAGCGTTACAGTTCGTTAGCTGGTGGAAGGCATATTTCGACGATGCTCGCAGGAATTGATTCAATTTTTGTCAGGAACCACAGTCACGGGGCACCAGATTTCACGCACCTTTCGACCCGGCCTCGACCCATGGTTGCAATACCCGAGAGGAGCCTTACGAATTAATATTCTCTCTTCATCACAATCAAACGACTGCCAATTCTAAAGTCCTCGGGAACTTCTTTTCCTTGCGTTACGCATTGTTTTAGTGTGGTAACAGGTGAGAGGTGATTGTACAATGATCCCATTGGCCGGTTACTGCATGCAACGGTCGTACATCTAATACCCTAGCAATCCCGAAAGTACTTCCCATGCCCGTCTGGTCTATGCGATTAGAAACCGTGATCGACAGATTCGGTGTAAGGCTTCCCTTTCGCGTCGAGCTGCATAAGGTGTGATTTTCCAACCTCGTTGGCCCCCCACAGAGGAACGAAGTACTAAATGCAAGTTTCGACTCAGCATGACGCACCGCAGAGCACATGTCTTGCCACGACCTCTGTTAGTACCGTTGGGCGGTGCGCGGGCAACGAATAGTGCCAATGTGGCGGGGCCTACGCAACACCAGTACGGCACCAAAAAGAAGCGACCTGTCCACCACCGGTTGTACTCTGTCACCCTGCCAGTCGGGAGCGCGTTTCGTTCCTTTTTTTTTTGTTTTGCGCCATTCCGCCGTCGGTTCCGACTCGGTTTGTTTGGCCCTGGTGCGTCGTTCGCCATTGTTATGGTAACCGGATTATGAGGTGGCTTTGGGGCCGTTCTGCACCCATCGGCCATTTTCTGTGCTCACGTAACTAGTCACGACCGGGTTCTAGGCAGGGCACCAATTCCGTCCGGTCCTCGGTGTGCGGTGTACGTGCCTCGGGAGTCGAGAGGAAGTCCAGAGCAGATCGGGACAACAGTTCTGTCCCCAACTACACTGCGGCAACACTGGTGCGTTTGGGACCCCTATTGGGGTTCAGGTTTATCGTTTGATCGATCAATCGTGCCAAAGCCGTGCTCGAAGCGAAGTGTGTGCGTGTTCACAATACACTTAGCCACCCTGCTACCGGCCCCAACCACCACCACAACAATCTGATCCGTCGGGGGCGCCTGGATCCCGACAGCTGAAGAGCGGTTATGGTGGTTGGAATTGCGTTAAAAATAATTACGGCCCAGACTGAGTTTAACAAGACTTTTCCACCGACCTTCGCGCGTAGGGGAGTAAGGGAACGGAACGCGCACATTGGCGGTGGCGGTGTAAATCACTCGCTTGTCGCGCCGGAAGATCGTTGTGCTCCCTCACGCGCGCGCGGCACCATCACCTCAAGGGCATTAGCATTGCGCTCGGCGAACCGGAAACGATTTACCTTGCCCGTCGGCCGACGGTTCAGGCGGTCGGGTTGACCAGGTGGACCCTCCAGCAGGACACACCTGGACCGTGTACTTTTCGTCCTCGCACCGGTTGTGGGTGCGGACGCACAACCACTATCATTATCTCGGACATCTGTCGCTCACCCCGCAGCTTGGCAGCAAATTGTCGGTGGCATTCCTAGGAAGTTCCAAAAAAACGTAAAACCACTATCTAGCGACAGTATCCGTCATCCGATTAAATAGGGCGGAGAGTACTGCGAGCGGTAAACGACGAACTGGCTCTAGGTTGTGAGGCATACGACACGACTCTACATTTCTTGCTAGTGATGCGTTAAAAGTATGATCAGGCGGCATTTCACCGATTAGAGTAACGGTTTGGTTGGAAAGTAACAAAAAATTACTTAAATTACGGAAACATTTTTTGAATTCAAACTATATACCTGCGACCACTCGGTAGGGACAGTCAATTGGAGAGAAGCCTCCCGGCGCATCGATTCAACATTTCGTCAATGAAACTCCATAACCGGGCTGACCGAAAAGCTTATGATGAAACCCAACGAAAGCGGGTCCGTGCGTTGCTTATGGTTTATGTTTTGGGAAGAAGGTTTGCTTGGCGTTTTGGTTCCGCCTCGATAACCGCCAGCAAACACGCCTCGTAACGCCTTCCCCTCGCTGTTCAGCGTGCTGCCACGGTGCCACTTCGGTGGCTTGGGAAGCCGTGCCGCTGCTCGTCGCGCGGTGTGTCCATTTGTTTACCATCGCCCGGTCCGTTAGGACACACAGCACGCGGCTGCCGTCGTCGCGCATATCAGTCGCATAGTCGCACACCACGTGCGCAGGGTCAACGCAAGTCGAAGGGAGGGCGCGAAATACCTCGAATTCGTCATCTCAAGGGGTGAATCTTGAATCGTGAAGTGGTTCTACAACCGTTGCAGAGTGTGTGGAATTACTCATTCGGCCATGGGTTACAAATTATGACCTCAATTCGGTGGACAGCGAGCTCGTTGAAAGGAAGCACTTTCCCAGTGACATAAGCGATCGCGGCCACGCGGCCTAGTGATGCGTGGAACCTTACTCCGTTGCTTAAAATGTGCATTCTTTAACCGGCCCCTCATATTAGGCATTAGCTGTTGACGGCGTAAAAGTGCAGCGTGTGCGCCCTACTTTCGAAGTGAAACCCGAATACTGGAAGTGATTATCCGTGTGCGATTCGATCCGGAATGTGATTAGCGTAACACGGTGGCCGCACCTTCACTGTCCAGTAATTGTCCGAGTGTTTCAAAAAGGGCTCTATTGCTCTCCGAAATGCTACATTAATGTGTCCCATCGATCGGACGCTAACTACGAGCGAGAACGCGATCGACTCCTCGGCGAAGGGTTTAATGAGCGAAAGTGGCCGTCACAGTACCGGAACCAGCAAACGCAGATCGTCGCATCGGCAAGTCGGTCAACAACGCACGGTAATGGCGCGTGGAAAGCGGTGGCAACCGAGCAGCGCCAAAGTTGCGTGTCTTATCGGTGGTAAGTGATTAGGCCGACAACAGTACTGACGATGCTTTGCGGAGGGCCAAACAAAAACTGGAAACATTTCGGTTCTACCCGGGTGCGTTATCGCACGTTGGTGGCCACTTTCGGACTCGCCGACGGGGCCAATGTTATGTTCTGACGTGTTCTGGGCGTAAACATGGTCCGATGGCCCTGCGGAGCAGAGCTTTCCCAGGGGTTTTGGGAGCTATTTAGGTTGGGTTCGCAATGTGCTTCGAAACAAAACAAAAATGGATTTTAATCAAGCCAAACAAAGAAATGCGCCTTTTTGGCGGGAATTTCATTGTTCTCACCACCGTACGCATGATGGTTGTAATGTATTTTTGGTACTTTGTGCTAACATGGATTTTTAGATTATATGGAAGAAAGGCGTTTACTTTGTACCCTGTTTTGAATTTTTCACAAGTATACACTGAAAGATTAAAAATTTGTCTTTGATGGAATCATAGAAGAAGCAGTTGAAGTAAAATGTATATTAAGTAAAGAAAAAAAGGCACAACTTGTTATAAACTGCTTTTCACCATCTTATTTAGTGATTTCGAATCGGAAAGATGTAAATGAAACCCGGTCTAAATCAAAGTTTCGTAGAAAAATTTTGATTTGAATGGTTAATTTCACCCCAGAAACGAATCTGCGGACGTAACGATTGGATTGCACAGGAAGAGAAAAGCGTCGATATTAACGACTAACGATGTGTGGGCCTTACTTTTCTTATCTTCTCACTTAGTTTGCCTAATCGCACAGTCGTCACTTTCCCCACGTCCCTGCGGGCGTTCGCGAGCGCCCCCCGATCGAGTTATGGATGGACGCTTTTAAATAGCATCGATTCGGTTCCAAACGATTGTTACGCTCGGCTATAATCATCGTGCAAAGTGTTACAATCTGCAGATTGTGAGCACCCGGTCCACAGCTTCTCTAGTTACGCTTTCCCGTTTTGCTGTTGATCGCACCCGCGATCTAACATTTTGCCGACGCGCGGTTGGATCTTCACCTCAGTGGCTGCGAAAGGGAGCAAAGATGTTTGCCGTTCGCATGGATCAGTTGTTTGACTTAGCCCTCTAGATATTCCTTACTTCTCTTAAACATTTATTAAAATTGTACAACGATCGTACTGTGTTGTAAAACCATTGAACCAAAGCGCACCATAAATCGCTTGCCCATCAGCGTTCGGTGCAAGACTGGTTCGTTCGGTTAATTTATGACTGGGCCTCCCTGCGAACGCAACACCGTTTAGGCCACGCACTGCACTGAGTGGTTGTTGAACCGTGTGGGCACCTCCGGCGAACGCGGTTCACCTTTGTCGGCCCTACCCAGCAGAAAAGGAGCGTCACGGCTCGCAGAAGGCTAATGTCTTGTGTCTACCGGTGTGTCGGATCCCTTCTGCTACATTAATGACCGATACGGGGTCGCTGGTCGGTCGGGGTCGGGGAGAGAGAAACACTCCCGTCTCAATTACACCCTCGATTAGGCACCGGGCCCCTTGGAAGAAAGCAGAACAGAATTGAAAAACGGTAACAACCCGGACACGTGTGCTTCGAAATTCGAATGTCCTTTGAGGAGCGCAGAGAATTAACTGTTTTGTTACATTTGCCCTGCTGGACCCCGTGTTCAATAAACCGTTGGGGGACGTTTATTTGAAGGGGCTTTTGCACAATGGAACGGAACCAACCTCTGTAACATATTATATGAAGTTTTTATCAATTTCTTTCCAGCCTTGGTGGCGATCTTATGCTACGGGTTGCCTTGCGTGAGTGGTCGGTTGGCTTCTTCCGGACCATTGGATGTTTCGCCGCCACCAGTAACTGGAGAACCACCCGCAGCAGAAGTGATAACCAGTTCCGCTGCGGCAACAGCATCACAAACGCGAGCAACCGCCGTGACTACTGATAGTTCCGCCCCGAAGAATGATTCCGCGAGGGAAGCGGTTTCATCGGCCGTTCCGCCACTGGTTGCTCAGCCGACCGATGACCTGCACGAAACAACGTCGCCTTCCGAACCGGATCTATCAGCGGATCGGAGCTATACTGACGAGGACACACTCGACCGGCAAGGGTCGTTACCGATCGAGCCTCGGTCGATCGCCGACGGAACGGCTGCCGCCAATAGTTTGCAACCGTCAATCGAAAGTCCACCAGGTGACGAGAATGGTGAGAAGTGGGAAGACACGACGGTATCGTCCACACCGCCAAGTCCGAGTGACCCCGAGGTCTTCGAGTGCCCGGATCGTCCGTTTATCGACATATCGGGTGATTATCGGCACCGGAAGTACCCGCGCGGAGCTCGAGCAGATGCGGAACCCACATCGGATGGACTGAGCGCTTATGTCGATGGGTATGCAAAAGAGCATGGCTACCGAGTCCTGCGGCTACCCGGTGACCTGATGATGACCTTCATCGTCGAAATGGACGATTTTGGAGCCGCGGTGCTGGCGATCGATCGTATCAATGAGCTGCGACTGGCCGGCGAGGACATGGTTCTAGGTAAGTGTGAGGAATATGAAATGAGGTTGAAATGGTACCGGACCACGCTCCTGTGGGTCACCGTTTGAGGGCAGCAGCCAACACTTTATTTAACTTCATTTCGGTCTCCTTCGGTTGTACTTCTTCTAACCGCCTAGTAGCCTTGAAATTTGCATCACATTTATTATTCCTTCAATCGTTCATAAGTAGGGAATGTATGTCACTAACGCTACATTCGATGAGTTGGGAATGTAGTTACGTTTACTTACTTTAGAACTAGACCAATGGGATTCTAATTAGAGGGGATTTTTCAATCGTAACATTTGAATTTACTGTTGGTGGTCTACATTTTTGACCGATTTCAGTCAAAGTCAATGAAATAACTCATGTTCTTCAAACTGCTTTCAGGCCTCAACATAATTCATCTCTTGAATGCGTCTCTCAGTCAGCGGATACTACAGCAGGAAGTAAACTATCTGAAAGAATGCTCCAGCAACACGATAGGGATCTTCGTTAGTTCCCACATATGGCCCGCGGTGCGGCTCCTCTCGGAAACGCTGGACTACAATATTTTCCCGCTTCCTTCCACATACGATATGCTCTTCACAAAGGCTGCCCACTTGCTGTACGAGCTACCGTGGACAAGCCTCAACTCATCTGCAGTGATTCGTTCTGGATCGGCCGAATTAGCCACCAAGTTCGGTGCCATTTGCCGGCATGAACATCTGTGCTTGGAGAGCATTCCTAGCAGCGACACGATTTACATACTGCTCGGGCTGGAAACCTCGATCCGATCTTACGCCTCCAACGGAACCGTTGTGCTTGTGTTGAGCGGAAGGGAACAGTGGCACGTTGCCGGTAAGTAAACATTCGTGTCGTTCGGCCAACTTTATGCAACTCTAACAATCCTCCGTTCTTTCACAGATGTTCCTGCCTCGGCGTACGTGATAACGGAGAGTGCCGTCAATGTGACCACACTGGGTTACTCGTCCGATCGGTACGGGGCAACACTACGAGGATCGGATCTCCTCGCCGAAGGTGGACTGCTGCTGGAGGTGGCCGATCTTCTGAATCGCACCGGAACGGAGTGCCTGAACGCTAGCATCGAGTGTCTGAACAATTGGAAGTATCACGCAAAACGGTCACATTCGGAAGTGCTGGCACAGCTGCAGTTACTCAACGGGACCCAGATGATGGCGGTCGAACTGAGACAAAAAGTCGTGCCACGTTTGGCGGATCTGAACGGGGCCAACGTTATCGCTGCCATGAAATCCCTCGGCCAGATGAAGTTGGTGGCTAGCTCGAACGTGATCACCAACTATACCACCATTCCGCAGCGCTCTTCGGACAACGCCGACGTTCCTGCAACGCTCGGAGCGATTTTCTACTGCGCGAAGGAGTTTGAAATTCGACATCCGGACTTTATCGAGCGGCACCATCGGCCGATCTACTACGATGGTCGCGGTGTGGCGGATGGTGCGGAGATCTTTGGTGAGATGTCATGGCAGCTCAAAATGGAAGCCTGGGTTGCGGCCGGTTTGACCGTGTCATCGCTCGGCATTCTGCTGTGCGCCGCCATACTGATCTTCCTCCTGGTGCGGGTCTGCATGGACGACATTCTGGAGGGCCATCCTCTCGGCAGTATTCTTTTGCTGGTGAGCCTGATCGTACAGTTCGCGGCGTTCATTCCGTTCAGCCTGGAGTACACTGGCTACGGCGAGGCGACGGAGCTCGGTGGCCATCGGGTGGACACCTTGCACACCTGGAACGCGCATTGCACGGTCAAGATCTTCCTCGTGTCGGTGTGCTACTGTATGACGTTTTCGTTGCTTCTGTGCCGCGCCATCATGCTGGCCTCGATCGGCAGCGAGGGTGGATTCCTGTCACACATCAACGGCTACATCCAGAGTGTGATCTGTGGCTTCAGTACGCTCGTACAGTTCGGATTGTCGGCGCAGCTGGTGATCGTGCTGCAAGCGAACGCACACAACATTTCCTGCAGCGAGATCTACTACGGCAATTGGTTTTGGGCGGTCATTGCGTACGACGGGATCTTGCTGATAGCGCTCATCTTTCTGGCACCGTTCATCTTCCGCTCCCAGCGCAACTATCGTGAAGGTTTGCTGCTGGTGACCGGATCGGTGCTCTGTCTGGTAATATGGACCGTGTGGATTCCTCTGTGCATGTTCGGCTACGAGTGGCGCGAAGCGGCAGTCTCACTCGGGATGGTGGCCACGGCTTTGGCCGTACTGGTCGGTATCATGATCCCGCGCTGTTTCCTGATGGTGCGGGGCATTGCCAGGTCAGATTTGGTACAAGCGCTTCCATCGTTGACATCGTTGGCATTCGCTCAAGCAAATCAGTACATTTCCGAACAGGTAACTGACTGGTGGTTGCGGCAACAAGAAATCTAGTTTTTCTACTTTGCTGACCATGGGTTTCCTCATTGCAGAGTGTCTATGAGTGCGTCAATCCGGCAATGCGACAGCGATCACCAACCGACGATAGCTTCATCATGGATCAGGACCTTGACGAAGCGTACGCGGCCAACAGTGAAATTCCAACGTTGCCACTGCGTGGCCAGCGTAGCCGGTTGCGCCAGGAAAATGGTGCCAGCACCATCAACGGCACCAACAACCATGGTCCCATCGGCAACGGAATTCTTCAAACCAACTCCAGCAACGTCACTCATATTGCACCGAACTTCTATGGCATCTCCAATCCGTACAGTTGTTCCGACTCGCTGACTTCTCTCTCGCCGAATAAAATTACCCGTTTCTGAGAAGCTCACGGTGCAGCACCAAGGGACAGGTTGAACACCGGTCTTCCAGCTTCGCTGCCAGCACACATTCTAGTCATATGGAAACGGATGATCTACACCGATTCACGGCGCTATTGCTGCGAAAACTCGTGGTTTATGTGTGTTTTTTTGGTTCCATCACCTTACTTTTCTTTCGTGACAGACAATGCATATTTTTAGTAGGCCAACATCGAACGTGTCTCTTTCATTTTTAATGAAGCAGTAATATTTAAGGCTATTTATTTTGTAATAAAAGGTTCTCAACAGACCCATGCTTACTGATTTTTTTCTGGCGCTATATTAACTCATTTACTTCGAAAGATTGAGGTGTGGGAAATCACGCTCTTTCAATAGATTCTTTTTATAGGAAATTGATTCAAATTTAAATTCAAATTCTGGTGTCGAACGAAAGCATGCCAAGGTAACTATATGTTTGGGTGCGCAGCAGCCCTGCAAGCCCTGCACACCTACAGCATTAGTTACCTTGCGCACCGAGTGACGACTACTGTTTGTTTACACTTTGTACCTTTTTTGTCAAACGCTGCGCCGATAAACCGCGATTAGATATTTCGTGGCCAACGTTCATTCGCGTGTTCTGTACTGTTAATAAAACGATCCAAACTGGTAGCGTTTTTACGCGTTGCTCGTTACGTTACGTAATATAATAATAAATAACTAACTAACGTAATGAGACTGATTGAGAAAGTGTTTAACCCTACGGGGAAGCACGTCGGAACCTTGATTTTCTTGCATGGATCCGGTGAGTGTTATGTAAATTGGTGTCCCCCCGATGTCCGCGCTGATGGGCCGTCGATAATTAATTTAAAATTCAAATGTCTCGTGCAGGCGATACTGGCAATGGGCTGACGGAGTGGATTCGTTTTCTGCTCGGTCGTGATATGGAGTTCCCGCACATAAAGGTCATCATTCCGACCGCTCCCGTCCAGCCCTACACACCGATGGGAGGTGAGAACTCTAACGTATGGTTCAATCGGAAGCGCATCGAAATGGACTGTCCCGAGATCCGCACTTCGCTGGCCTCGATCTACGACACCGTGAATGAGCTGCTGGTGCGTGAGATGGCTGCCGGAGTGCCGCTCGGGCGCATCATAATCGGTGGCTTTTCGATGGGAGGTGCCCTGGCCCTACACACCGCTTACCACCTAAACCGCGACTTGGGCGGTGTGTTTGCGATATCATCATTCCTCAACACTGGCAGCATAGTTTACGATTCTCTCAGTTGCGTATCGCCTGATGACCGGCTGCCGGAACTGCTGATGATGCACGGTGAACGTGACACGCTCGTTCCGATCGAATGGGGCCAAACTTCATTCGACGAGCTAGCTAAGCTCGGCGTGCGCGGCCAGTTTGTTCCGCACCGTACAGCACTGCACGAGATCAAGAAAGATCAACTGTTACGCGTGATTGATTGGGTGCAAAAGCTCATACCGGAACCGACGGACGATCCGATGGCGCTGAAAAGTAAGCAAAAGGGAAAGCTATGATGCAACGGGAAGTTTGCCGAAGACGTCTACCACGAAGTTCATAACAACAGTAGAAGCGGAGCTTCTCTATAGCCAATGGACATTGTAAGGATAAGGAAGCAATTTATCCGGATGGTGCAACGCGGTTACCGGTAGAGTTTGCATAGATCGTCAGTAAACAAGCGGCAAGCGCCACTAACGAACATCGTCGGCGAAATGATCTAAAAATATCCTATTCCGATTGGTGCGTTGTGGTTGTGGTAGTAGCACCCATCCTATTAATAGTGTCGCGTGGTGACTCGTGTTTGGCCCAATTAGGTGCAATGCCCTATCCTCGTGCCGTTTGGGTCAGTTAGTTGAATTATAAGAAAAGGGCGCATTTCAGTTCGGCATGTGCCTTGCGGGCAGGCGAAAATAATTCAAGAAACCACGCAAATACCAATAGATATGCGCTTCAACTTGAATTAGAAGCAGTAAAGCAAAATGAAGAAATTCTAACTTAATAAATTTATATTAGACTTCGTAAGGAGTTTAGAAAAGGAAAACTATCGACCAAAGCAGTGGGGAATTTTTACCGAAAGTAGGCAACTGATGTGCAGTTGGTAGTGAGTGTTATACGTTATTGTACCGAAACACGACAATAAAAATGTGAAAAAATTAAAGTGTAGTTTGTTTCGCTGTAAATTCAATTATCCAGAGAAGAATGGCAGTTAATATAAAAATCGCATTGCTGCCAAGTAATGTGTTGCGGAATGAAATTATTTAAGAAAAGGAGAATTTTTTTATTCACTGGAGTAAATTTACATTTACATTAATAAGTTAATTTAGGAATTTAAACAACATAAAATAATGCAAATCGTCGGTTAAGAATGTCAAACCAACTTTTAGTGCATTTCGTTCCTGTGACTTAATTATTATTAGCGTTTTCGTGTTCGCTCGATATCATATCCAGTGGAGCAAGTGGTTCGGGAGTCGCGCGATATCCTGTCGGCCACATCCGCGCATGCATAGTGGAACATTTTAAAATCAATCCGATTTACTGCCACACATCACGCAACACTAAATGTACCGCCTGGCGCCGCCCGTAATTTCTTCGAACCAGTTCACTTTCAAACCCTGTGCCGCACCTCATGTAGTACTTAATTGGCCAGACAAACGCAGGAAACGAAATGTTGCTCTATTCAGTTGCTGGTCAATCGTGGCCCTACCATGACGGACTGTGGGTCTGGCGCGGACCCTGCGCTCCTTCCGGTTGATGAGCCACATTTTGTACCGCGAGAAGTACCTGTTCTATTCGTTTCGCAGCGTGGTCTGCAGCTGAGAAAGTTCCACTCCTCCCTGTCAGCTGGGGGACCCGCTATCTATACCGTTCAGTTTTGTGACCTCCAACGATGGGTAAGAATGGTTTTTCGAAATCACATGAAGTTACCTTTCGCAATGCTGATAGATTTGGCCGGCAATGCATTTACAGTCTGGGCGTTTAAAGTTGGCATCCGTGGGGCTCACGCCGGACTGCTCTGGTGCAGACACGTCTAGCTCGAATCAGTCCGGGACGAATATGAACGAGATCCAGCACCACCTACAAACAAGCTGTACTATCAAAAAGGATAAACCGTAATTCACAAGGTGAGCAAACTATTTGTGATCAAAATCGTGCACGGTTCCCGTTTCTAGTTAAAAGTCGGGACAGTAAATTTGTTTGCGAAAGTCGTCAGTAATTATTTATAGCAGTGGCCACTCTCGACGCCTTTACTAAACTTTGAGTATTTGTGTCTCCTGCTACCCAATACCGCTGGGCGCTTTTATCAGAATACTCCAGCCAGCAGCAGTGCATGCACCGATAAACGGCACCAATAATATCGCCCATTTTAATCCGTCCGATTAGCATCGCTCGACGGAACATATTTAATGAGCAGTCTAACCCGAACGCATTCCAGCCAGTTTTTCTTGCCATTTTCTTTCCATATCGAAAGCTTGCCGTGAACGAGAAAGCTCAGAAGCGGGCTCAGGGGAGAATTACGTTCACTAATTAATGCCGGGAACAGCGTTATGTCGCGCCGTTGATGAACCGATGTTTATCGGTCTCGGGTATGTGCAATTTAAGGGTGGCGGATGCACTATTGTTCCCAGCGAAATTGGCAGCTCCTGGCAGCAGCATAACCGTGTTAGTAATTGACTGCTATCAGAAATCTATTTGAAGCAAAAAAAGGGGGAACTTCTGCCCAGGTGCATGGAAGCCACCGTCATCAATGATTTAATTTGCCTTCGGCGCAATCAGAAAAACGAAGCGGGAACCATGTCTTATGCCATGCTCTAGTAAACCTGGTGAGGTGGATCGACAGGATGGCAAAGTCCCTAGATCGCATACACGACTCGTAACGCAATATTTGCTCGTGCAGATCCTGTTGGGTCATCGTGTCAGTCCGATTGCAGTGTAAACGTGAAATCGAATGATGGCAGTCTGTTTGACTAGCATAACGAGTTTGAATACCCAATTATTCTGGGCAGTCAATGGAGGCTCCTACGGTAGCAGTGGCAAATGAAAGGAACAGGATCACTGGGAGATTCTCACCCATTGTGAAGCATATGGACTATTATTTTTACTTTTAATTCTTTTAACTTTTTTATAACGCAAGACAATGATAAAATTTTGAATAATTTATAAACCTTCAATCATTCAAAAATAGCAAAGACTCCACGTTGTTTCATCCCAAAGTTTTGTGAATTTTTAATTTTATTCACCAAATCTGTTAACTCTTCTATCTGCGGTTAGAACATCGTCTGGTTGCCGGATTTTTGACCCCTCGAAGATCCCGAAACGGAGGAACGCTTTATTTTGGCCACGGTGGGCACTTCCGATAGTCTGCATTTCCGAGTCTCCTGCGGTGGCTCTCCGCGGCCGGCACGATTCGGCGCACTGAGGCCACGGCGTGCCACCTGACAAGCGACGCCGTTTGTAACACAACAAACGGAATTTCGGATGAACTCTGGTTTTCTGGTGAAAGAAGAAAACGCGCCATCTCCACCGCGTCCGCCGGAAGGATTCGCCGCGCGATGAAGGAGTTGAGATTCCGCGTTCTCTCGCCGGGGCGATCCGTATAAAGCGTCCGTTCATCGTCCGCGGGACGTTCACTCGATTGTTGGCTTCGCAGCTGTGTACGTCGGTCACTCCTTGGGTCCTTTGCTTGGCTCGCGTCCCGGAGCCCCACCGTGTTTTTGTGTGTCTCCTGCGGGCTTTGCTGGCGAAAGGTAGAATTGTGTGATAGTCAAAATGTAAAAAAAGTGCCTCAGGGTGTTGAATGGGCTCATTTCGATGAGTGTTTTAGTATTCGAAGAGCTTTGTGCCAATTGAAACGAGACGACGTATTGGCGTCCGTCGGAAGACAAGCAAAAAGCCAAAGAACAGTGGAAAAGATGGTTCAAGTTAGGTGCGAACGTAGCGCGTAGAACACCTTCCCGACATTCGCAGGACCCACCGGAAATAGGTGAGAAAATGTCCACAACTACACCGAGCATCAGAGGACCATTGTTGCGCCTGCATTGTGTGTGTGTATGTGTGTGTTAAAGCTAACCTTGAGTGAGGAACTGCGGATTCTCCCCGTACGGAGCACTTTAAACCAATCACCTGACCCGTGGGGGCTCCCATCGCTCCCGTAGCATGCAGATGGCAATATAATGGCTCTCGTAAATAATACATGCAAAACGATGAAACGGGCGAGCCCACATTCTGCAGGTAGTTGCCGGCCAAGCCTTCCCAAAAGCACGGCTATTTCCGCCATTGGGCGGAAGCGACGAAAACGACCCAGTGGAGATGGTCCGCCCAAAGTGGCCCTCGGCATCCGTGCTTTCGCGCCCGAATGGGACTGGGATTTTATAGGGCTATCCCCCCGAGGGTGCTGGAGTTAAAGAGAGCCATCACCGATTGCGGCAAACCACCTCAATCGGTCCACACAGCCGGGTCGCACAGGGCTAATCATCATCATCTCGGGCAGCCGCCGTTGGCACAATTTTTGTTTCTCGCCTTTTTTGCTCAGAACGCTCCTCGAAAACATCTTTGAAGTCCACGGTGTGTGGACGGAGACAAATTCAGAAATTCCGCGTCCGGGATTCTTTTGCGCCTTGAGGATTCCTCCCGGCTCTTTGGTGAGTCGAGTCGATACTTTGATGTTTCTCGCTTTTCCGGTTTTTCTTGGGCCCTCCGTCGGGGCCGGTTTCCGATTTCTCGTCCCGCCTTTCGGTTTGTGGCGGATTCACATATTTTTTCAAATACCCAATAAACACAATCGACAGCCCTTTTACGGCGCGAGCGGACCGCAGTCCTTCGCGAAACAAGCGTCAAGGGTGACATGAATTTTTAATTTCCCAAATTCCACTCTCACCAAGGAATGCAACAAATTAAGCGAATTGTGTGCATCGAGGGAAGCGTTTTGGCCGTTTCTTTTTACGACGAGGTGCAAACTGTTCTCGGGGCGCGCACGTTATAAATTATTAATGTCGTACCGGTCCCTTCGCGTGAGGCTTCATTCTGCCCACTGCCAACGGTGGACGGTAGCCCACTAGAATGGAACACGAAAGGAACGCACGAGAACATGCCTCTGGTTAGATACTGAGGACGGATTTGATATTTGAAAAAAAAAATGGGGAAAAAATAGGATTTCCCCATGCTTCTGATGGGAATTTAAAATAGCCTTTCTCTAGCTCATTATCCTATCTACAACTTACACGCCACTGTTGGCGATCCAATATTTATCTGTATTCTCCACGGAGTAAAGCCTCCGACTCGTACCTTTCGTTAGGTGGAACAGAAAAGCGTCCCAGCCCGGAAGTACATCCTTCAACTGGGTCAACCTTAGAACCGACGGCTCACAATGCACTCCCGCCTGTTGATGGTCTGCTGGCGCCGCAAGCTGTTCTTCGTCGGTGCGGCACTCCTTTTCCTGCTGGTCCTGTGGTTCTGGGGCTTCCTTTACACGACCCACATTACGGAGAATGGCGGCAAAATAGTGTCGTTGCGTGAACTGATGCTCGGCCACACGCACGGGCGTCACGAAAGTCTGCTGCACCGGTTGGGTTTCTACGAAACGGCCGCCAACACGGGAACTGCGGCATCGCGGGCAGGTGCGCCGACCTACGTTGGTGGCACCTCGCAGGACTCAAATGGTGGCGTTAAGTTCGTAAAGCCGACTCTGTTTTCCGCCGGCAGCTCTGATGCTGGAGGAATGGCGGGTTCTTCAGGAAAGCCGGCACTCGGTAAGAAGCCTATCACATGGTCTACCGTTACAGTACTAACAAACTGAGTTCTGCAGCACCGCGCGCTAGCGACTGGGACACGATCATGCAGAGTGAGCACGACACGAAGCTGGGCCGTGGTCGGGCAGATGAGGCAAGCAAGGTGCTACGACACATCTCGGACGAAATGCGTATGGCCGCCGAGAGGCAGAGCCACTACGAGCATGAGCTGAAGCGAATGGGCGTGCCAGTGATTGCCGGAGTTGGTCCGGGCGGTAAACCGGGACCTCCGGCCCAGCGCTTGGTTCACTTTGACCTGAAAGGAGCCCCACCGAAGGTGTCCTACATGAGGCGGCTGCTGCCTATCCTGAAGACGCTCGGTGCGACCGGCATTTTGCTCGAGTACGAGGACATGTTTCCGTACGGTGGGTCGCTGGCACCGTTGGCCGCCCGGAACGCCTACAACCGGGACGAGTTGCTGCAGATCCTCAAGACAGCGTTTGCGCTGGGGCTGAACGTGATTCCGTTGGTGCAAACATTCGGTCACCTCGAGTACGCCCTGAAGCTGAATGAGTTTGCGCATTTGCGCGAGGTCGACGACTCACCGCAGGCCCTCTGTCCGAGCTACAACGCGTCGATGGCGTTCTTGGAGGAGCTTCTGGGGCAAGTGATCGAGTACCACACCCCGGCCGACAACGAGAACCTTCTGCACCGGGAGGACATCGAACGACTAACGCCGAAACTGACCCACATCCACATTGGCTGCGACGAGGTGTACCGTTTGGCGGAGTGTTCGCGGTGCCGGCACCGGCTCAAGGATCAACTGTTCCTCGATCACGTGTACAACGTAGCTTCGCTGGTGCGACGTCGTTGGCCGAAACTTGGCGTCATTATTTGGGACGACATGTTCCGGCACATTTCACTCGATACCCTGCAGGCGTCCGGCATTGGGCCACTGGTCGAGCCGATGATCTGGGTGTACACGGAGGATATCTACAAGTTTGTACAGTCTGCCACCTGGGAGAAGTACGCGTCCGTGTTCGGAACGGCTTGGGCCGCGTCGGCCTTCAAGGGGGCACACGGAGAGGGACTGTTGATGCCACCGGTTCGACGACATCTGGAGAACACGCTCCGGTGGCTGGCGGTGATGCAGGGCGAGGGGAACCGCTTCGCGCACGGACTGCAGGGCTTAGCGCTGACCGGTTGGCAGCGGTACGATCACTTTGCGGTGCTGTGTGAACTGCTCCCGACGGCTCTACCCAGCCTGGCAGTATGCTTGTCGACCGCAGCGAAGGGATACTTTGACGTGAGCGCCCGCACGAACCCGATCCTCAGCAGCCTCACGTGCCCGGAACCCAACGGGGAGCACCATGCGTGGTTGGAGCTTCACAAGGACTCGCTCATGGTGACCTTCTCGCGTTGCATGTTTCCGGGCAGTATGATCTATCGGTTCATGTTGCGCCTCACGACACTAGTGGCCGAGGCGAACGAGTACATCGAGGACACTAAGCAGCGCCGCGGGTGGCTGACGGACTACAACATTCGGCACAACTTCAGCAGCGCGGCCCGCGTGGACGAACTGCTCGGTGAAAACTATCGCCTGCTGAACTCGGTCTCCAATCTGGCCCGTAATGCGGCCTCTACGCTGGCCGAGGCGTACGACCATGTAAGTGACGGGCAAGATGTTTCGCGATTTCATAACGGGTTATTGTAAATGATTGTTTTTTTCTGCCGGACACAGTGGACGTACGGGGAGTTCATCGAACAGCGCATCTTTCCCATCCTGGAGGAGCTGAAGCGATTGGAGCGAGCCGGCGATGGGCTACGAAAGCGACGTGTTTGGCCACAGCGTCCACTGCCCTACTTGAAACCGTTCGAGGTGCTAGGCATCGACGAGAAAACATAGCTAGCCGAGTACGTCAAGATACCGTTTCGCCACTGAAAGCGGGATGCAACGATTGCGAAAAACGGACCGGATCTTGATGAACAGGATAGCAGACCGACGGATTGTGTGAAGCGTTCATTTTTACTGTCTCAAAATTGATTACAAAACAAGACTGACCGTGACGGTGTTTGTGTTAGCGTGTAGCTGTAAGCGGCTCGTAATTAACGGAACTAGTGAATAGTACAAGCGGAAGTAGACAAACATTACGTGAAAATAGAGACCGATTCAAACAAAGAGACCTTGTGGCGTAACTATTCTTCTTCGTCGGCCCCAGTAAAACTGCAATCAGTAATCCGAGTTTTTACTCACGAACCACTACCGCGAATGGTTTATTTTGATGTGCTCTTCTAACGAGGACTCTGTCGCAAAGTCACACGCCATACACGCAAAGATCGTGCACCGTAAGTCCTGTTGTGGTGCTGCTTCCTCAGTCGACCCCTGTGCTTTCCACTTTCCGCTTTCATGGTGTGTTCGGCGGTGCACTTGCAGTGGTGTGTACTGCGAAAACACGTGGCCACAGATATCACAGCTGTACGGGCGCTCCTTGGTATGCGTACGCCGGTGGCAGTACAGCGCGTTCCGGCGGGAGTACCCCTTGCCGCAGATCTCACAAATGTACGGCTTTTCGCCCGTGTGCGTCGTCATGTGTACCTCCAGATCAACGCGCGTTATGTGTCCTCTTTGGCAGATCTAAATCGAGAACCACAAAAGAAGTTAGCAATGGAGGAACAAAGGACAACCCACAAACCGATCAGATGGCTAACCTCGCAAACGAACGAACGCTCGTTACGATGGATCTTTCGGTGAACCTTCAGGTAGCTGCGGGAGGTGAAACTTTTACCACAATCTTCACACGGATAGCGCACTTCCGTGGCGCTGGTCACGGGGTGTTTCTCGAGGACGTGTCTCTGCAGCAGCGGATTGGTCGTGAACTGTTTGTCGCAGTGATCGCACGCGAACGGTTTCAATCCTAGGTGGCGGTTTTTGTGGTTCAGCATGGCCTGTTTCGCTTTGAACGTCTGCCCGCACAGGTTACACTGGAAGTTGCGCACCGTATTGTGCGCCCGCCGATGCGCCGTCAGGTAGCTGCGGTTTTGAAAACCCTTCGAGCAAATGTCACACGAGTACTCGAACGTGTTGTTGTGTCGCGCTAGATGTTCCTCGAGGCCGATACGTGATTTAAACGCTTTCGTGCACCCGTCGAAGGTGCACTTGAACGGTGCGAGCCGCAGATGGGTGTTTAGGTGTCGCTTAAGCTTATGCCGGCTGCGGAACGTTTTGAAACACACGCCACAGGTTTTGCCATCCGGAGGAAGATCATCGCTGCTAGTCCCGGTGTGACCGGTAAGCATTTCCGGTTCACTCGGTTGCGGTTGGTATTCGTCTGCCGTGTCTGGTGCGGTCAGCGTCGTGTGTGTAGGTTGTTCCTGCAGCAGTTCATCCGTAGACGACACGATGACTGACGCGTCCTGCGATGGTCCAGTCTGCACCATGGCGAGACCTTCTCCTTGCACCACATCTTCCATCAAATGCTGCACCTGGATGTCAGAGATTGACTATGGGGAAACGGAGAATTGTTTCAATCAGTTGGCCAATGTTTCATGGGATCCATATTTCCGTTCATACCGTTTCCTGATGAACGTCCGATGGTGTTGCCATGCCAACGAAATCATCGTAGTCGATTCCGTCGTCCTCCGTGGCTCCTTGATCCTGGTGTAAGGTGCCATCGGTTGCGATTGATTGAGCAATCTCATCGTAGGGATTAAAACAGTCCGTTAATCGTGTTGCGGTGTCCGAGAGAAGAACCTGCTCGTCCCGATGGTCTTGCTCGAGATGCGAGAGATCCTGCGATTGCTGCTGCTGTTGCTGCTGCTGATCTTCCTTCAAGGTGTTTTGGCAGTATTTTTGTTCGGCAGTCTTAGAAATCGTCATTCCCAACTCGTTCTTGATCTACAACCGGAGTAACGCTAGGTTCTTAGTTTGCTGAAAGCAGATGCCAATGAGTGCTGTTTTTACTTGAAAGTCGTCATCGTTTGTCGTAAAATCGAGGTCGTCCTTCTCCAGGCTCCGGATTATGTCATCATAGTCTTTGTTCAGCTGAGACTTTTCCGTTTCGTCCATCATAAACTCATTCCCGGTGAAGTTGATATCGGCCAGAATTTGATGGTGCTGCGCGTCGTCCTCGGTATGGTGCTCCGGATCCGCTTGCTGTCCCGTTTGTAAGCCATTCACGATCCCAAACACCTCGCACGCTGCACCCATCACTGGCGCGGTCGACGAGCAGGGTGCTGGTTGCTGGTAGTAAAGTACCAGACCTTGGAAACAAAAGACGCAAAACGCGAATATAGTTGAAATCACCCATTAAATACCTTTCTGTATAGTACCATAGTAATATTCCTGGCTTTTCAAAGACTGCTCCCGAAAGGCTGCGAACAGCTCGAGCTTGTACAGGCAATCGTTGCAGATCAGCTTCGAAAACATGTTTGGTTCACGGTCGTTCACTTCGATCGAGATGCATTCCTGAAGCATCTTGGGCACATTGCGCAGCAAACCATCGGCGGAAGTGATGTGCATTCCGAAAAGTTCGCACTTCTTCAAACACAACCGGCACAGATCGTTCATCGTTCACGGTAGCCCATGCAGGCGAAGCGCGAAGGATAACACTGGCTTCGGGGGTGTGAGTCAAGATAATAAGCCGCCACCGTTTGGGGTCACGATATTTCTATATCTTCACCGATAGCTCCAAAACTAAAAGTGCACTTTTGCATTGAAACAACACTAAGCAAATTTGTTTCTCGGTTTGTTTACTGTTTGCAATGGAATGTCAAACGCAGACGCAGTGACAAGCAGTGTTGCCAGAATAGCGCTCCGTTTACAGTGGCAGACATAATGGTAAGAGACATCGGATAGATATTTTTATAATCTATGTCCACCAGTATAAATAGGCGTTTGATTTAAACATCGCATTTTAGTTTTTTATCTTTTATTTTGCATTCCATCATTCCAACAGATCGTTTCCTACTTCGTCTAATTACACAACATCTTCGCTTCACGACGCTTGACAAAAACCAGACTAGAAAATATGTACAATATGTATAAAATGGGCTTTCCAATATCTCCTCACTAACATAAAAAAATGTACACCTCTTTCAGCTATGACCCAATAGGATTATCTACAAAACAGAAAAACATCACTTCACTGAGCAGGGGCCTGGTGCGTTAGAGCTTATTCAACACGGATCTGCACACCCAGCCGGACGGTCACAGTAAATTTCGATACTCCGTCGTTTCGGGAACGAAAATATTCCGCTGCGAGTGGTTCGATCGTGCCAGCTCCTTACGGAAGTAATCGATCGTTTTCATAAGTCCCTCCTGCAGTGGAACCTAGTGACGGAAAAATACGCACGTTAGTTTAAAAGCCTCATTCACCTTCACCCTCTATGGATGCCGCTCTTACCCTTGGTTCCCAGTTGATAATTTTTTTGGCCCGCGAAATATCCGGCTTCCGTCGCTGTGGGTCGTCTTCCACGGCTGGTAGTTCGATGATTTGACTTTTGCAGCCCACCAGATCGTGTATGATTTCGGCGAAGTCTTGTATCGTGCGCTCCACCGGATTGCCCAGATTAACGGGCTGCGTATAGTTGGACGCCATTAGTGCGACCAAACCGTCGACCAGATCGGACACGTACTGGAACGAACGCGTCTGCTTCCCACTACCGTAGATCTGCGGAAACGAAAGAGAGAACCCGTCCTTTCTTTAGCCGCGCTTAAGTTACGAGAAAACTGGCTGGGCGCAAGGCTTACGGTAATGGACTGATTCTGCAGAGCCTGAATGATAAAGTTGGACACGACGCGCCCATCGTTCATGTGCATCCGTGGCCCATATGTGTTGAAAATGCGCGCTACGCGGACGTTCACTTTCTCCTGTTTGGCATAGGCGTAGCTGAGCGTTTCCGAGACGCGCTTGCCTTCGTCGTAGCAAGCCCGCGGTCCGATCGGGTTCACATGGCCCCAGTATGTTTCGGGCTGCGGGTGCACATCCGGATCGCCGTACACCTCGGAGGTGCTCGCTATCAGCACCTTGGCGCCGACCCGCTTCGCCAGCCCCAGGACGTTGATCGTTCCGAGCGTATTCGTTTTGATCGTTTTCACCGGGTTGTACATGTAGTGCGGGGGGCTGGCGGGGCTCGCCAGATGATAGATCTCGTCCACCTCTATGAACAGCGGGTTTACGATGTCGTGGTGGATAAGCTCAAAGTTCTCGTGCCCAAGCCAATGCTCCACGTTGCGTTTGCGACCGGTGAAGAAGTTGTCCGCCACTATCAACTCGTGGCCCTGCATCATGAGATAGTCGACCAGATGCGAACCTACGAATCCAGCCCCTCCGGTTATCTGCGCAAACATGTGAAGAAACAAGTAAGTACCGAAAAATTACAGTTGATTCATTGTCGTTATAGGATCATTCCTGTGATTGAAGATTGAAGGAGAAAGAGCCATACCGAACAGTGCTGAAAACTGGTTCGCAGCTTGGAGTATTGCGTCGGTCACGGATTTAGCGATTTCATTCTGGTTGATTCAAATGTTTAAACTGAGGCCCGTTATGTCATAACTCAAAGACTAAACTCATTTCATTTATGTGATACAACACATATTCTATCAATAGCCGTAGACGACTGTATTCGCCAAATATTTTTCAATCCAACAAGCCTTCATCCGCTAAACGGCTCTCAAGCGACACAAATAAGATGAAATGAAGGTAAATTGGTTGCATAAATATTACGCGTCATAAACTACAAATAGATTCGATAAAAGCTTCATGCCTCCCAGCTATGAGGGCTCTTTGGGAAACGTGTTTCTTTTCACGTTATTATGCGGTATATCATAATTGAGCTGACCGACAAAGACAGACAAAAAAGTTAAAAAAAATCAAATTGGAGTAATGACTTGCATTATGTTGCCCACAGCATGTCCACCATATAATATTGGAAGTAATGGAAAAAGCTGATGGAACACCAAAAGCGATTGCAGCATAGACACATTGGCCTACCACAGCTGATAGCTTAGGCAAGCAAAGCTCACTCGAGGCGAAATTACCTCACTTTCGACAAAAAATGAAAACATTCCTTTATTTGGAAGAGCAACGCTCAACAAACACCCAGACCAGCGGTGGTTAGCTCGCTGAAAGAGACTCCCTCTAAATGCCTTCATATCGAAGGACTTCATAGTTTAGGCTTCGCTTGCAAAAAGAGGTTGCCATTAAAGATTTGATGGAGGTCAGACAAAATTAAAACAGAAGGTTAGACTAATATGACATCTCCATCTTAACGCTGTTTTTGGTGAAGGCAAAACATAAAACTGAATAAAAGATATTTCCCTCAACGGCTTGGTTGTCTCAGTAGTCGACATTATTTTTACAAGCTTATGAATGATGATCGATGGGAAAGACATTCCGTAAATGGTGGAGTGCATCTTATGCTGTGGATAGGGCCTCCATTGCATAACCGCACTATCAATACGTTCGGTCATGCGTTGAAATTTGGCTTTGAAATTTCATCTCCACTAACGACCACTTTCAATGGGCGGGTGCTGTTGAGACATGGTTGTGAGTCTGTAGACGGTGATGAAGTACCTAGCCGAAGTATTCCCACTTAGGTATTCCACACCTTCACACGTCATTAATATTTACATAGTGCCGATCAGAAACCGTACGCGATTAACATAGGAGTGTGTGGCGAGGCTCGGAACGAAAGGATCGTGACAAATAGGCAAATATTTTTCAACCATTAACATCACCGCGCCAATGACACTCGTCAATATGTGTAGTATCACGTTCGAAACATCATCCAGATCCGTTTAAATGCGACCCGGGGAGTTTACGAGACGACTGACGGACAACACAAGTGCGGTCGTCGTAGTTGCACAACAGCATATTGTCCTACTTAAACTTCCCGTGAAGCACGAAGATAGTTTATGCTACGGATTACGGAGCTGGCAAGGGAGTACCAACAAAAGGATATGCAAAACTCATACAGAGAATTCTATAGATTTAGTTCGAAAACGCAATCAACGTTAAAGCTCTCGAGTTAAAAGGCAGGTGTTTTATTGCTCGAAGTTAAATCTACAGGAAATTGATTTTCAATGGAACGCAATCAACGATTCATCTGACGCTGTCATACATGATTACTGATACCGATCGGAAAGTTTCGGTTCACACCGGTTTAAACCCAGTGTCACACCTAATGACGCGATGACACCTAATTCATTGAGCAAGTTATGGCAAAGATAAACTTCAAGATCGCGACCGTGAATGGGAGCATAAATTTTTTGTGGACTTACCAAGATTCGCTTACGGTTCTTATAGTTCAGGAAGGTTACGTCTGGATACTTGCGCGGTATCCGACCTTCCAACTCCTGTATTTTGCGCTCCAGCTCCAAAATTTGTCGCTTCGCCTCGTGCAGTTCGTTGAGCCGGGACTCTCGCTCGCTGTCCGATTCCGCCGCCGGCAGCCGGAGATCGTTATGTTGCCT
Source organism: Anopheles bellator (assembly GCF_943735745.2). Classification (NCBI taxonomy): domain Eukaryota; kingdom Metazoa; phylum Arthropoda; class Insecta; order Diptera; family Culicidae; genus Anopheles; species Anopheles bellator. Next base: position 5,452,377 of record NC_071286.1, on the reverse strand, counting down.
CGTGCGATGTTTTTCGCGGAACACTGGACGGCCAATCGCACCGCGCTCCTCCGCCGATAGGGCCCCATTAAGGGGCCGTCTATTATTGATTGTTCGATCGTCGGTTGCTAACACTGTTCGCTCCTGCGGCCCCGCTAACCGTTTCTCGCCAACGACGAAGTTATCCGCACCCACACTGTTATCGGCTTCGTCGGCAAAGTCCTCGTCGCCGTACTGCCCCGGTCCCATTCCGTGCACCGGATTGCCCCACGATTTGTACAAACAAATCACTGTGAAGGGAAGAGCGTAAGGAAAGGTCAGGGCACCAGTCGGAAGGAAAGTGAAAATAAAAAAAAACATTAAGATGACACAACTTGGCGTCGGAAAAGGCATTCAAGCGCAGCAAGGTAACCCTAGATACGGCGTATCTGGAGCTTATCCCGTCGTAGAACGGCGCATCGTGATTTCGGTGAAGAAAATCGCGCGCGATGAAACTGTGTCCCGCAATTGTAAACAGCGAGACAAGAAGTAAAGCATCTGTTTATGCGCAACGATTGTCGTACTTGTGACGGGAACTAGACCAAATCGCAGAGAAATAACGCATCGTGGAAAAAACACAGATTGCGTAAATACGGAAACATTAGAACAGCCCAACACACGTTGGACGTATCGGTCATAGACGCCACCCAACAAACTTGATATTATGCTACGGTATCCGGTACGATGTGGCTGGGGACACAAAGGTAACTAGGGACACGGCAATGCAACGGCCAGAGATGTTCTGCCCTGATTTAGATCGCCTGCATTCTCGTCCCACAAAGCGGAAGGGCACGCACCAACTGTATGCGCGAGAGCACTACGCGAACCGTCCGCGAACGAAGCCTCACCGCGCGCGCAAAACCTACCGAAGATGATGGTCACTCCGAACGCTAAGAACTGCTTCATCTTTCTCTTCGAAAACACCATATCACTGACCGACGAAAGGGTAAAAATTGCCCGAAAACCAAGCCGCGGTCCAGCGTTGAACCAGTCTCTGCCTACCACTGGCGCTTTGACATGTTTATTTTGTCATTTCCACCCGCAGTGTCAGTAGGCTGGTGTGCGTGCGCTGGCAATGGCAACCGTATGGTGAGACGGCAGCAGCCCGGCAGACCCACGAGTGAATGAGATGCAGAGAAAAACAGTGATCAGCTGCGGAGCACATACACAACTGAAGTCGAATTCGGTTCGAAGATAAAATGATTTCGAACCAATTACTTGCGGTTTTACAACGGCAAGGAAAATTGCTCCGATCCCACATGTCTGAACTTTTCCCTTTCAACTTTCCCAATTCATTGGATCCATATAAATTACGCGGCCATGCTATAAACATCACACAACATCCCCGCAATATACTGTTACCGTTTGGCTTGGTGAAATTCGAGCGGAGCGGTGCAATTGATCGGCTACCTATCGCTATCATTAGGCGATCGTTACCAATAGGGTCATTTTTGTGCGATTGGCCACCGATAAAACAATAATGTTAAGGCCATCCTCAAGCTCAATGCAAACCGGTGAATGTGGTGGCAAAGAACGAGTTCATTGCGTAATGATGTGCACCAACCGGTTTCGGGTTTTGCATATGGCGCAAAATTTGAAACAAAATTTGAGAAGCGAATTTGCGATGTTGCAAAAGAAATCATGATGTACCATGATCGACATGAGACATGGTTCACGAGCAATCAACTAAAATCTTCCTACGTTTGATCAACGAGGCAAACAGGGGTCATAACTTCAGTACTCTTTGTTGCACGTGGTTCAATTTGAACTTATTTGGCTCCTGGTGCAGTATGCAATCGGTTGTACGTAGTACGATTTTTTCAGTTTAGTTTTCAATCTAGCAAATCTAATTGACTGCAGCACACGGTAATGGCCGTAGTGAACCGCGCCTATTTCTGTTTCAAGTTCAACGGCCGGTTTTATGCGTGTTTTCGGCAGAGAGGTCTTAATTTTTCGACCACGTTTTCGCTATCGATTACGACCGGTTGTGAAGCGAAGAAAATTTGTTGCACCATATTCAAGGGTTATGTAAAACGGTTAGCACACGAGGCCTCAATGTTGAGGTGCGAAATCTCCAATTCCACTGGCACATTATGGATGATGGACGATACTTTTTCATACGATAACGGGCAAATAGTGAGGTAAAAGAACAATATCTTCGTCGTGTATGCCTTATATTTCCTAATAATACAGTATTTATGAAATGAAATCATAAGATAAGGTTGACATGGATTGTGCTAACTGTGTGTCCGTGCGTTCTGTTCAGTCTTGTATCATCACACTATACTTCGATTAACCCTACATCCCGCTCGACCGCGTAGCGTATCAATTTGCCGTATCGCTTCAGCAGCTTCTTCCAGTAGCACTCGACATCCGCCATGCGAAGATGTTGCGACACCTGCTCATAGCCCCTTTCGGCGATGGCCTGTGCCAGCTCGTCATGCTCATCGAAAAAGCGAATCAAAGCTTCGAGCTCATCCGGGCTGCTGCGTACCGGCACTGGCACGTAGTGAACCCATGGCTTCAGGGAGGGATAGAAAAATTCCTGCCACTCGTCACCGACGTGGAACACCAGCGATCGACAGAGAAACAGGTGCTTAAAGCGAAAGCTTGCTGCGACGCCTCGGAAGTTGAACAGAAACCGATACCGGCAGTGCTCTTCGAGCGTTACTTCGTGCGCCGGTTCAGCGTTCAGTGTGTCCTGGGGAGATTTCCACGCTTGGTTCTTGGTGTACTGTGCATCGACCAATTTGGGCTGGGCTCTCGAAAGCATTACCAGTGCGTCCCGTTCGTCGGAAGTGCGTGAACCGCGGAAGAATGCCATGGGTCGTTTCTTTTCCCACGGTTGCTCGGCGGCGGCCTCCGTGATACTTTTGCGGTGTTTATCCCAGCGTCCCAGGCCGGTGGGATACAGGGCGATGGCAGGACCACCCTCCCAGAAGGCCCATGCCGGATACATGATATCGAAATATTCTTCCGTTTTGCTAAACGACAGCACCGGGGTCTTTTCTTTGCTCCAGTGCCGGTGAACTTGCGGCCAATCGCGGCAATTTATGATCAGATCCATATCGGGTAGCTGGGAGAGCAGGGGCTTGATGAAATGCTCTACACCCGAGCATCTTGCTGGAAACATGCAATCTCGTTGCCGGTGCAATTTGTGGTCGACCACTTGGTAGTGGGTCCCGTACTGTTTGGCTCGTTCGATCATATCCTTCGTGATTCCGGTTGCTTTAAACTGCTTCAGGTCCTCTTTCAGAACATTTACGTGGCAGTTACAGTTAGTGTCGTTGCACGGAACATACCCGGCTAGAGCTGACTCAATTTTGCTGAAATATACGTTGAACTCTGGAAGATAGAACGATTGTCCGTTAGGCGATTTCAGTAATACTCAGTGACGGTGTCCTTTTACCGGCTGTGTAGCGGTTAGTTTCAGGCTTGTTTTCACTCGATTCGGAGCACTGCTCCTTCGCAACACACATTCCATCATCGGAAGCGGAAACTCGTTGCAGGACAATAAACAGAACTAGAACTAGTGGATACAACAGTTTCATGTTAGAATGTTCAACATTTAGTGATCGTTTTTCGGCAAAGTCCTGCGAAGAAGTTTATTTCTTCGAGTTGTTTACATTTGCAGTCTTTGTTTCTTGTAGTTCTTGTTGTTCTTTGCAATGAGCAAAACTGTCAAAGTGAGCGAGTTCCATGAGAATGAGTTTTCTACTTCGAAACTGCTCACTGGATGTGTTCGAAAACTCATAAAACGGTTAACAGTTTTTTTGCGGTAAACTCCAAATAATTCAACGAATAAACAATATCTTTAGTTAATTCACTTTAAAAAATACTATTCTGTGATATACAAATAAAACTGAGATAAAAGTGTTTAGGTTCTGTCGTTTTAACAAAGAAAAGGGGTAGCATTCAACCAAAAATTGCACATTTAACCTTTGATTACATAAAAATATCTATAAAATCTCAACAAACAAGATCGTTGATTCCTGGAAAATCGCACAGAAACGTTTGATTTTCTATAAGCACATTCTCTGAGTGGAAGTGTTTCTCGAGCAAATTTGTTGGGTGTGTTAAGCTAGAAAATAATTGAATAATTATACAATCATTGATTTCAAATTAAATTTATTCCTGTCTGCACTTATCTACTGTCACAAACGACACGAGCAGCCACGGCTCCGGACTTTTGTAATGGAATCATGGAAATGATCTTTGTGCGTTTGCCAATGTGAATTTAAATGCAAATTATGCAGTTTGATTCAATTATGCTATGCAGCTATTGAATGTCATTTACTCTTTCCAAGCCTAATTGAATAAATTAATGGTTATCAATTGGAAAATTGTTTCGCATGTAATATTAACACCTAAGTGAGTTAGTTTTCATCGTGGTGCTGGTGGGTATTCATTTCACGTCAAAATCGATTAGTTTCTTTAAACTCACATCGACAAATCGCCACATCCACAACACATCCACAAATCGCAGAAAAAAAGAATATCAACTGTCGCTCAAGGTTTGTTTTAATTTAAATGCAAATTAATAAATCTAATTCAATGAATAATGAACATTACATGTGAGCTTAGGACCCCATTTTTGTTATCTATAATCAATGTGACGCATAGGTAACTTTACCGTCCATAGAAATGCAAGAAGCAAAAAAATGTTACCAATGGTCCCGAACCCTTTCTCCATCCTTTAATGTTTTTCGTCTGTTTTGCCCTATTCAGCTAATTAATGCTAAAGCGAAATGCAGCAGTTGAAACAAAACGTCGACACAAACCTACCGAGAAGCGCTGGAACGAAGGTTTCTGCAGAAAACTGTGAAAAATAATCGTCCCGTTGAAAGCACAGCATTACCATGAATTAGTGGCCCAGAATCGTGTCGTCTGTAATTTTCACATTGACCTCAAAATATCGAACAAACCCCCGTGCCATCAGAAACGTGACTGGGGTGATAAAATCGAAGGTCAGTGGGGTTTTGTACACAAAAAAACATTATTTTGCTTATTGAATACGAAGCCACGTTGAATGAGCGACATCGCGATAAATAATTGATTGCGCCTAACGCTTTCGACCGTCACGGCGATAAGAAAGACGTGAAGGGAATCCCCAGACCACTTGGTTGTAAGGGAAATTAAAATAATGTAACATCGACACTGCTGCCAATTATTTAAACAACACCACTGTTGGAATGGTCAAAAAATTATTCAAAACAAAATCATGAACTATACGAGTGGGTGTATTAAGATTGAACCACGTAATGCCCGTTTTGAATTTGTACTGCTCTAACGAAACGCTCTAACAACCACACTTCATACATAAATTATACTTCAATTGTTTTACTTTCACGCACAGGTTTTGTTTGGGAAAACCCCATTCAACATTCAACATGCAGCTCCCAGAGTCGTATCGACCTTCAATGGGAAACTCGCTCTCCTTTGCTTTCAGTGGCCCCGGTTACTCCGGGGCCGGTTACTGACGAATGACGATGATGATGATGCGAACGATGAGTTCCCGTGGGCGCGAAGGCTCTGTGCATTTCCAGTGCACGTTGCCAATCCACATCAAGTGCGAACCACGGTTTAGACTTGGGCGTTACGCGTTTTCCCCGACGTTTTCCCTGACGCCGGAACTAGCTCCGCTCCCCTCCTGGCATCTGCGCTTTTCGTTCGGGCCTCACTCGGTTGTTTCCCCTCTTGTTTCCCGACTGTGCTTTCGGCCATTTTCACCGACCGGCTCGACATCGCCCTTTCAGTCTGCAAGCGCTCGTGCTTCCTGCACGATTTCGATTTCGGTGAGTGCTTCTCGCTGTGCCTGTGGCCATCACGGCACGAATTTACGGCGTGGCGGTGTGATTTCCCGGGAATTAAGCTGTTGGTTTTTGCTTCCCATGACGGAAAGTTCTTCGTATTAACCGTGTACAATTGCGAAAGCTGGTTAGCGCAACGGGCCGCGAGCACCTCGCCGCCCATCGCATGCCCATCGACAATTGCTTACTTAGAGTGTTGCTGTGCCCCGCAATTGAATGGATTTTAGCTGTCAGCATCAAGACATTCAATTAAACTCCACAAACTGTAATGCAATCGTGTCATAGTAGGCATGTGTTAATAACCGAAAGAACAGTAAAGACCAGGATACGATGGAAAAGAAAACGTATAAAGCGATTAGAGTTCGTCGTACAGTTGCTCAGTTGAGTGAAATTGTAAACACATCAACGGATTATTATTCCCGGGGGATCGAAAAGCTGGTTCGCCAATTGAGACGTCGATAATCAATCGAGCGAGCCTTTCGAGGATTTTTTTTATAAATCTAAAAAATGTTAAAGGTAAATTTAAACATATTACAATTGCCCCCATCATAAGAGCAATCAATTACCATCAGCCTTTTGAAAAATTTAGCCGAGAATTTTTGAATTTAGACCCCGAAACCTAAGCTAAGTCGCGATATTCGAGCTGCACCAAGGAGTATGCCAAAAATACGGTTATTGTTCCGGTTGTGCATGCGCAAGGTTGTGGCCGCCGAGGGGAGAGTTTTGATGCAACGGAATTCCGGTAGATTTATTACATGTTATTTCACTGCCAACTGGACACCCGGCCCTCGACCTTGCGTTGGTAGAGAGATATTTTTCACGCTTTCTATCACGAAGCTCATAAAACTTTTCCTTTTACGTGGAACAACAACAAATCTCATGAAAGTTGGTCCACGATTGCTTTGGAACAGTGTGGAACTTTTCATACATATTTTATTCGCAACTCAAAAACAAAAATGAAAGGCAATGAAAGTTGACTGATGGGAGAGAACTTTCTGTAAAAATAATTTCCAATGTCTTGAGTTTAAGTGTTTTTTCAATCTTAGAGAAACGGACTGGGACTTATTATTTTGATTGTCGTTGTGCTAGAAAATGGTACATAGTTAATACTGTCCTTTTATCGAGTTGTCATAGAGTTAGGTAATATTTATTAATATGAACTTAAAACAAAATTTGAATAAATTTGAACAACTTTTGTGTCATACTTATTCAATTTCTAGATTAAATTATTCATACGTTAAGCAGTACTTACTTATCTTATAAGTCTTGGTAATTTGCTGAACAGATGCATGTTTTGTTTCGCGTTTTGTGGCATGTGTTTAGGTAAAGTATCCTTTTGAACCTTTCCTTTTCCGAGCACATAAACAGGGAGCCTTGTACCGCAGCATATTGTTGCACTGAGTAGAGCTTTGTTACCAGTAAAACCGAAATCTACCGAACGGTTCGTTCCAAAGTATCCCAAAATCCTGCGCCGAAGGATCCCGGTCAACGTCGACGTTTCCGCTCACATGCATAAATAACGAAACAATGACGAAATAGAAAGAGACAGGAAGAGAGCGAGAGAGAGGGTGCTTAAAAACTTTTCGCCTACACGGCCTGAATTGACACACTTCTTCCTCGGACGGAGCGTGAGAACTATTCGCTGTTCCATGTTGGAGCATGCTGGCAAAGCCTTTCGTGTCCGTACAGCTTATCGTGGTCAGTTACACAAAGGTTGCGGCTCTCGAAGCTCTCGTTCAAAACCGTGCGCTTACACAGCGTGAACAATAAAGTGCCTTGCGAACACAGTAAACTGGAAGAAAAATTGCCCACTGGCCCATGCTGCCAATGCCCATGCTGGCCTTTATGGCGATGATGATGCTGAGGATGATGATGATGTTGAAGATGAAGTGGGAAGCGTGCTAAAAGGCGAGATATTCTAAACTGCCTCTTCGTTAGTAGTTTCCAGGAATTTAAACTTAGAAAACTCAGCTTAGATGGTGCAAAACAGGTGTGTTTGAGTTTTTATATTCAAACGAGCAGCAAATAGTTTAGAAAAGAAAAGAAAGGCAATAGTAGTTGTCCTCTGGTCTGAGTTGTATTATCTGCTAAAAAGTGGTGCTTTTCAGGTTCGTACAGGACATTTTTATGGAGCTGACTAGGTTCCCTTTTTATTATCAACCACGGATTCAAAACGTTGGAAATCTCAGTAAAATCGGGTTTCGGGTCGTCATTTTCCGAGCAATCATTTCATGGTTATAATTTAACTAGACCGTAAACCGTATTATATGAGAGTTTGAGTTTCGTACTATTTGCTCATTCAAACTAATCCAACGGGCGGTTTACGTAGAAATCACCGGGTAGACGACCCGATGATGCCCGACACTCAGACACAATTTTTATGCTTTCAATCCTCTTCGTCTTGGGGTTGTTAAAAATCCACTGAAACGATGGGACCGGTACTAAATCTTGTGTTTGTTTTATTTCGCGCGTTAAGTAGCATTTAAAGGCATACTGTTTAGGTATGTTGCTCTAGATATAACATAGACATTGGGAGTTGCGCGCTGAGTTATGAGGCCCTATCCACTCGGAAGTGTGTTAATAAAAACTCACAGCAGCATTAAAAGGACATCTCATAGGCGATGTCCAATATGTCTGTCTAAGAGGCGGCTGCGGTCTTGACGCAATTATGGTTCATTAGGACATTATTATTGCTTGTCTGCACGGCTTTTATCCCCAGCCCAGGGCTATTCCATGTCTCGGGAAGGTAATGAATATTCGGACAATGCGCTGAAGAGCAAGAGAACTACGCTGCGTAATTCCTATCTCTTCCTCTCTCTGTCTCGTGTGGCATCTTGGGCAGAGTTCATAAGTTTGCTACAATCCTTTTTTAGTTTCATTTCATGCAGCTTCGTAACCACTGTCCACAGTTCCATAATTAATCCTTTCGTCAAGTCACTGCCGACGGCATGGCAATCATCGTCATGGAGTCGAGTCGGGTTGTCTCATATTCGCCATCCCTGTGTCGTTACGGTCAACGTTGCTAGCCGCAGAACCCGTCAACCGTAATCACTCGGCGAAAGATGGGCATTAAGGAACCACCGCAAAAACCGCCCGAGAGCATGGCGTGGTAAAGCAAAACAAAAAGTGAATCACCGACGTTATCACTAAACGAGTTTTCTGTTCTTCCTTTCTGTGAAGCGTGATGAGTCACAACATTTGTTAGAGTAAAATATGTGTATTAGTAATTTTGAGTTATGAAAATATCTAAAAAAAAAATATTGCAAATAGTTCACAATCTTAATGGTCAATTTAAATGCAACATAACTGGTTCAATCAGTGTCTGACAAAGCATTGAAGCGTATTTTATGTGTTCCGCAACTTGCTGAAGTAAAACGACGGCATTTTGAGTGCTTCAACTGGTGCCTATTGAGCGGCACTGTGGCAAAGCCTTCCAGAGAAATGAAGAGCGCCTTCCAAAGGCGCCACCATTCGGCGAAGGATGAAAGGTTATTTATTTTCCTTTTAAATGATGCTGATCTTCACATTCGGTCGCTTTCGTAATGCGACGACGAATCTATGCACATGATACCGTTGGAAAAGGTTCGAAAAATATTTATTCAAATGTGCGCTGTCAACGAGAACTTTTTTTAATATTGGCCAAATTTGTCTGCCAACTTCGCCGCTGCTGCTTCGCCCTCGGAAAAGCTACTTCTCGGCATTCGTTAGGCAGACTCTTTCCGGGGGCCGAGTAACTGAAACGTCACCGAATGGCCCACAGTCCTTTCTTCAATCAACAACGACGTGGGTGCTTGTTAATACGGTATCATTCGTCGTACCTCGCCGTCGTTGTCGCGGATGTTGCCACGCAGAAAATGTGATGAAATAGGGGGAAGGCACTGCTGCTAAAGGCAGAGTACCTCAACCACTTCCGATAGGTCTTCGATAGGAGCGAAAGATTGTGTGGATCCATTGAATTTAAACGCGTATCAATTTTACCGTTAGCAGATCCCAAAGAAAGCTTTCGGGCTGAAAAATGATGCTCGAACCATGGCAGCATCCCCACGCATAAAGAATCCCTTTGCACGCTTCATGAAGTTTTGTGAAAGGATCGGCTGAGAAATTGAAAACGTTCGAAACGGATTTACGATGGCGAATACTGTGGACCGTGTTGGGTACCATGCATTCTGTGTGGTGAGTGGAACTTCACAAGTTTTGTGTTACATCTTCCAGGTCCCAGTTCGAGCGTGGGTTGCAAAACTGTTTCGAAACGTAATTTTGGTACAAGTTACCACAACGAGCTTACACTGTGGCCTTGGTGGCTTAGCTTAGCAAAGATTCAGGAAAGTACACAGTTTTTTCTCGCAACGATTTTTAAATTCTCTGCGAATCGAACTCACAAGAAGGCACAAATTTAACTGTACGCGTATAAGCCCTTGAAGAAGCGCGTTCATGATGAAATGAATAATCGAAGTCGTTAGATCCCACCCAAAGCCAACAGAAACCGATTCACGGAATGGAGTTATGTCGCTCTGACGGATTTTTCGATTTAGCGCACCAAACGAATACTTAATATTTCCCAAAGGCTGATGGAGGCGCCGGGTCGGTCACTTGCACACGTGTCGGTATTCAGTAAACTCGGTTTTTGCCACGACTGCCAAAGGTGTGTCGGTGCTCTTTAACCTTGTGGTTTATATACTCCTATGCGATGATGGTTGGTCGTACATTTTCCTGCTTATCCGACGAACGAATTATCTTATCTCATATTATTTATCTCAAGTTTACGAACGAAAGCCGTACTGTTGCCATCGTATATGACAGAGAATGTTTCGCCTTGGTCCGCAGCAGCAAATATTCTGTTTTGTCCGTTCAGGTGAAAACCGATCCCATGGTCATAACACAGTATTTTTCTAGTTCAGATCAATAATAATATGACCTGTTTCACAAGAGGTGTGCTATTTCCATGAAATAGACTGCTTATTCCCGGCAAACAATTAATTGTGAATTACGTGGATTCCGCCACAATAAGGATGAGCACTATCTGAAGACAGTAGGAAGCATGCATTCGTACTACCGTGTTTGTATTTCTGCTCAGCATAAATCAACAAACAAACCAATCTATCATAGTCCATCGTGCAGCGGATGAACGTCGTAGAAGGAGCCCGCTTGTAGAGCCGGCAGCTTATGTAAACACTGAACCTGGTGAACAGTTTATTCGGTGCACAGGGTAATCTAAAATGCATGGAATGAGAAGCATTGACCAACGCTAGGTGGCTCACGTACGGCCACGATTGCCACATTTTTAGCGCCAGAGCCACGATTCAGAGCCACATTCGGATGCCAGAGAACGGTTCTGAGAAGCGATGTGGTGAAGGCTCCTATTTTTCATGCAACATAAATAAACATAATCGGTCGATAAACTAGAAATACCTGGTATTGTGCTTTTGGGGGCCAGACCATAACGCGAGCATGGAGAATTACCTGCTGGGGCAAACAAAAAGCCCGGCTGATGGATTATCCTGTCCAGGATCTGCGATCCATCTTACGCGGTGTTTGTGACAGACCGACAGACATCCGCGGAAGACGTGCAAGCGGCTCCACGTTACGAAACGAGACAGGCAAATAAACTGTAGCGTCTGGTTGTTTAGAGATGCACCGGGCCGTGAACAATGAATGGCATTATGCTTTTCAATCATCAGCTACTGTAACCGCGAAGCGCCAATGTTTCAAGATCGCCAAGGTGGTCTACGCCAGCTTGCATTATTGAACGATGAAACTAGTCCTATTACGCTTTATTTGCTGAGAGATGCTGGGGAAATCAATTTAACGGTGAAAGAATAAAAGAAATGGTGGACAAGTAGATAGTAGATTGAAACCTTTAAACCATTAAAAAACAGGTGCGCACTTACAGAAGAGTCAAGTAAAGAACTACAAGAAACCTCGTCATTTTGAGGGGTAACAATTGTTTCAATTGTTCGTACATGAAATTTCATTTACTTGTTTGCCACACAACGAATAGTTACATGATATGGCTTATGATTATTTGTTATTACAGATTAGTGATGCAGTGATGACTCAATTGCAATCATTAAACTTGTTTGTGTGCTCAGTGGAAAGGAGATTAATTCACTTCGCACCAACATACAAAGACTTGCATGGCGATTCGTCACGATTCGCTCCAATTGGCATCACCTCGAAGCAAAGCACAGGATGTGGCGTATTGTGGCGAGGATGAACCTAAAGCTTCTACTAGCAATAAGTAGCAATCGTTCAGCTGTTGACACTCAAAATGGGCTCAAATAGTTGTCCTTAGCAGTAGGGATATAAAGAACGTTTCCTTCCTCGCTGGTGCGAACGAGAAAAAGATAATCGCAGGCGACTTGTGCCACACTTCATACTGCTCATTGGCAAACGACGACCGAAGACATGCTTCTGTCTTTCATCAAAATCACACCCATGTGATGTTGGGAAAGTTTCCGTGTGGCAAAAACATCGTCAAGTGGCACAGTTTATGATGTCTAAGACTGGCAACTGGTGCACAGCGAGCAGATTCGCTCCGACGGGAGTCGAACATTGGTTAACGGATGGAGTTGGCCAATGACGGAGAAAGTAAACCCCTTGCAAGATGATGTCAAAGATACTGTGTGGATTAATGAATTTTCGTAAAGTATAAAATAAACACAAACGTAATCGAGAGGTGATAATTCGACTGCATTCGATACATGTTGTTTATTTAGTATCGAAATGGTGACAGCGACAGAGCATCAGGAAGGGCAATATCTGCAGTAAAAATCGCTACAAAGTACGCGAGAAACGACAATTGATGCTGTTCAAAATCAGTGGGGTAATGGTACCGTGAATTCTCCAAAGTGGCACCATACATTTATCATACATTTTTTCACCGTTCCGTAGCTACATTTATTCGGGTCACAGCGTACAATTCGTCAGTGATCACGCTAATGGAACACTTTTTCCGATTTTACGAATCACACGTCCTGATTTCTACGAAGGTAGAGGGTGCGTGAACTCAATTTGTTTGGTGCAATTGAAAGAGCACGGCCATCCATTGATGAATTTGCCGATTTTGCAAAACATTCGTTAGATTATAACATATTTGCTAGTAACGTTATCAAACGTCTATCAAACAATAAAAGTGTTGCGTTGATGTTTTTGTGTTAACCTAGTTACATTTGTCCAACGTATTATGGTCATAATTACCCCACTAACTTGAGCGTTTACACAAAAAATCCAACGACCTAAGGTTGAGCTTTGGATGGATAATGGATAACATCCGTTCTAAATGATTGAAACCGGAAGAATAGGAAGAACATGTTAGCCGAGTAGAAAAAGATATAACATAATTTAAGAACAGAGCTGTGAGTACGAAACGTAAAGCAAATGAATTTCAATAACTAGATTAAGTGAGAGAGAAAGAAAGAGTGTCGCGAAGAACAATGTTTCTTCTGCAAACAGTATGTTGGAAAACATTAAGCTGTCGAAGGACTGTACGATAGGTTATAGCCACCTAATCGAAAAGTGACATCATTGAATGAATATTTATGTTCCCAAAACGCTCGATCATCTCAATCATTCAGCGGAGGTTGAGAAAAGTTTTTCGTATACTACCGAATCGTAGGAAGCAAGCAACTGAACAGCCAGTAGAAAAAGTTTTTGCAACCCTCGATTCAATTTGCCATCTGTCACCTGAATAAATTGAAATGAAGATAGAAAATCGGTCCAATGCCAGAACCCTCTGACCACGGAATAACCACTTTTCACGATTTAGGGTTGAAAAAACGACATTAATCGGGTTTTAGGTGTAAACGATTCTCGAGTGTCTAGCGTTTAAAGCCACTACACTGGGAAATACTTAGTTCTTTAACAATGAGACCTTTCCGAACTATATCGAAGAAGGGTAAAAATGGTCATCTATTCTTTTACACGAAATCGACAGCACAATGATTTGAGCTTATTTTTCGGTATTTGAAGAGCCTTGTAAAATAGTGTACATTATGAAAGTATTTTTAGGTTTGGCTGTGTGTAGAATTATATCTGAACATAGTTTCAAATCACTCCGAAACCTCAAAACTACACGCTACTTAGCAAGTATTCACTAGTTCAAGTTCCTTAGCTTCACTACCCGCGCCAGAAACACCCGGGACCAGCAGCATAAACTTCATTAATTATCCCAACAATTTGAACTACTTTGTCAACCGTGAAAAACGGTCTTCGTCAAGTGACCGTTCACTCGTACTTGCGCCAAAGGGCGCTTTGGAAAATCGATAACAGGATTGCCGCCCTGTGTGCTGGTGGTTGTGATTCTAAGGGGTCTTAAAGAGTGACTACCACATGACTGGCCCATTTGCAAAGCAGTCGCCATCTTTTTCGTAAGCATGGTTCATGCTTGCGTATGCTTAGTCGGTTAGGTCGGTTAGTCAGCAGGACATGCGCCACTGGAATGTTTTAAGTGCAAAATAAACATTACGAGCATAACTGCTTCCTCCCCGAGCCACGCTCCGATTCGCATAAAAAAACAAAAGAAAAAAGGGCAAATAAAACTGAATAAAACAATATAACTCGTAACACTTGAGTGAACGTTATCTGGAACTCGTTTAGCCTTCGGTCTGAAGATGGCGTAGACAATTTTTGGAGCGCTTATTACTGCGGTTTACGATTGGAGCTGGTGGTTGGATTGGGTTGGCCCTCGCCTGGACCTACCGATCCACATCGGTGCCCCTAAAGCAGCCGCGACTTCGCGAAATATTCCCAGAGATCGTTCAGAAGCTGCGTCCAAACCCATGACAGGATTTTATGGCACGGAAAACGATCGTAAAAGGACCTTTTTTCGTAATTCTTTCTCCAAGTTTAGTGCGATAACCGTTCACTAGTAGCCTGTCATTTCGGTGAGGAAGTTGGGGAGGCATGGCTCACCTTGCATTGAACGAGTGGACCCGTTTGGGCGTTGGAGGACCAGCTGTGGAACACACTTTTGGCGAGCGCTCCGAAGAACACCAAGCACAGCAAATGGAATAAAAATCAACTCCTTTAGATAACAAAATAAAATCAATAGAAACTTCGTCAAACAAAATTGTTTGATGGGTGCGAAGATTGTATCTGTGGTTATAAAATTTGTCGAGACCATCTGTCACTGTTTCATAGAACGGTTTGCCTATCAATCGGCTGGGTTTTGTTGGGAGGCACTATGAGTGAAGTCGCACAAGAATGAAGCCATCAATTTCCAACACAACTGGGTGGAAGAGAACTAAATCAAGTGTCTCTACTTAACCTTAGCAATAAAAGGAGTGATGGTCAGCAGATTCCCCTTTCATTAGCTTATCTGAACCGTTTACAACTTAAACAACATTCAGCTATAATCCGCTTCGGCAAAGATCAAATTAAATATAAATTCCCAACCAGCAATCGCATTAGTACGAGCACTCTGCCAGCAATAAATGAAATCTACAGCATCACTAATTCCTTGGGTTGTTCTATCGTGGTAGTTTTGTGTTGTTAAACATATTTCAACTTCCCACCGGGTTGCAGTTACTCAGGTTCATGCCTTTTTCAAAGAGGCGTATCACGACGCAACTTTGTTAAATCCTTGAACTTCTTATTCAACTTACTGCTAAACGGAGCTGAGGTTACAGAAATGCTTACAAGATCGTTTGGGTTTCATTTGTTTGTGCCAGAAGATTTTCATTTCTACGGCTGCCCATTGTTGAGTTGGCCACCATCATATTGCGTCCATAGTGGTTTTTCTACGGTGCACTTGAGCCGTACACTTAATTAAATGTTCGTCTTGGAGGAGTTTATTCGAAATACAAATCCCTTTTTCCTCATTTTGTAAAAAATGCATATAACTTTCTACGCTCTGTCGTCCACGCAATGACAGTTCAGCAACAAGTTTTGCGCATTCAGGCTCAAAGCCAACTCTTCGTTGCTATGAGAAGAGAGTTTAATTTTGACGTCCGACAAACCCCAATCCAGAGGCTCGCTTGTTGAGGGTATCGCTCGACGAAGTACAAAAAATGTTTGCACTACAAAAAACCAAACGACCTTAGTTTTTATCTCTTGCTCGTAAAACTTGCCTCCGGCTGTAGTGCAAACTGGATGGATTTCGAAACATAAAACAACGACGCGCGGTACCAGCTAAGAACTGTGCACTCGTTGCAAAACCAACTTCTAGGGTTGTTACTGGCCAGGCGGACCATAACAGGGCCTGGTTTGACATTTTGTTGGGCCGATCCTTCGCTGTTGTCACCATTGTCGTTTTCTGCTTCCTTAATCTCCGCGTCACTATAGCATGACGTCCAATACAAATAAAATTACTGGCCACCACTAGGGTCCAGACAAGGGCGACCTTTACCCGTGGCATCATGTCGGCTGGCGAATGAACAATTAATTGACGGCGAAGAGCGCCGGTTACGAGCTCTTTCCACAAACTCGACTCAATATAGAAGCTTAGTTTAGGAATGTCACCGAAGATAATAAATAGTGGCAACGAGTGAGCGGACATCACAACAGCAACTGTGCCGATGCAACGATCAAGTAAAAAGTCATGATTCACAATCATTATAAATAATATTTATCATAAACCTGTTTTATGGCCATTGCTGGACAGGCTTTCGAGGTTACGGAAGCAAACCTATAGCACGCCATTGGCCATTGACTACGAGATACACATTCATTTGTTGTGATTCATGAAACACTTTCGAGGGTCGTACAGCATTGGTTCCAGGGGCATTTTTTTATGATAACGATTTTGAAACGACAGTTCTAGTAACGATTGTGATAAATTGTGATAAAAACTATAGGTCGCTACATAACGATATCGGCGGTTGACTAATTATTTTATGTTCCTTTCCATGGAACGAGTTTTCCGTTTCGGTGCAATCAGAGTGTGAGATATTTAGATTATGCGTAACTATCGTGCTTGGTCTTGTAAAAGGTACAAAGCTGGTTTGGAGCGCACTCTTAGCTAGAGTATTAACAAATCACACAATCGTAAAGTCTCGGCCAAAACGCTGTCGACGACGTACTGTACTTCAAAACAAATGACCGGTGTCTGACTCAGCTTTACATTAAATTGTTTCTTTGGGAACCGGAACTAGACAATCCGTTCGAGTATGATGATGCATCCGATGCCGCAACAAGGTGAAAGATTCCTTCGTTTTAGAGGAACATTAGAATTTATTTCGTTGGAAGGGGTATTCTGGCGTACGTCGTAAAGGGAAGGGCAGGTTCTAATATTGGTCTAAAACTGTAGTTGAAGCTTCGAGAATGATGCACTACACTTCCTCCAGCTACTATGCTGACTGACACAGTTACTGAAGTCATTTTGCCTTATCACTGACGCTTGATTGCAGAGAAGACCATGGTTTGCATGTCGGTGCGTAGCTTCGTTCACATTCCGTTTCATTGTATCTCATAAATCATTATTTTGTTTAACACATCTACCTGTGTCATGTGGAAGTAGTTTTATGCCAGATGTATGGTCAAGATGAAAGTATCTACAGTTACATGCATAATTCTCTCCAGTGAGTGAGTGCTTCCGTTCGGTATGGAATGTTGTGGACACAATGCTGTGGGCAAAGACAACTTTCTGAACGTAGAAATATTATATGCACGGAAAGTATACTGAAGGAAGATAAGGACATCCTTCTCTCTTTAATTTTTATAAAAATTAAAACTTCAATCGATCAATCTATTAGCTTAAATCATCAAACATTTTCTTAACTAAGAATGTAGTCATCAGTAAACTGTTGTAGTAGAAAACCGCTAAGTCCACTCCTCTAATGAAAAAAAATTGCTCATCTTAGTCTAGATTTAGTCTGATTCAAACATGCAGCAATATTTTTCGGTAATACTAAGATGTTTCATATTCTCAATTTTTATTATCGACACAAATCATCGCAATAAATTATGATGAACCTTTGGTCCGTTGCTAATTTATTTGATTTACCCATTTAGCGCCTCCAGCGATACCAACATTCTGCGGACCACGATAAATCACACGGTGCACATTCGGTTGGATTTCAAGTACAAGCGGACCTTCTAGACTTTCTGCTAATGGTGTTGAATTCCATCAACGATGATTTGGCTACACACTTTATGGCCACCGATCCGTCTCAGTCATGTAAACATTAATTTTGAGATGGTGAGCATCATAACGGGGTCGCTGCCCAAAAAGGTGCTCCCATTGCAAACGCAAACTTCCTCTTTTTTATATGTCAACCGGTCTTCCGCTCTGCATCCGCCGCTTGTATCTATCATCTCCTGATGAGTCTCTGGGGGGTTGAAAACTAATAAATACCTGGCACTAGGTCCGACATTGGGCCTCCGTCCTTAGCATTTTGCCATGAAGTTTGCACAAAGGTGGTACGTCAACCGCCCCAAACTAACCTTTTACGATGTTTCCAATGGTTTGCAGTTTGTCCCGTATCCTCAAACGTTCCACAGGTACCCTGTCAACCTGTTTACGAAAAGAGTTTTGCTTTTATTTATTAAGTTTATGAATTTAATTCATATTCTGTTTCGCAAGTGAGTTTCTAATGGAGGGTTTTCGAAATTGATTAAGTTCTAAGTAGATGATACAAGTTACATTTTTACATTACAATTGATTTTTTTTCAAAATCAAAATATAATGTAATTG
Organism: Anopheles bellator; assembly: GCF_943735745.2. Taxonomy (NCBI): domain Eukaryota; kingdom Metazoa; phylum Arthropoda; class Insecta; order Diptera; family Culicidae; genus Anopheles; species Anopheles bellator. The sequence continues at coordinate 5,433,918 of NC_071286.1, read as the reverse complement.
AAATTATGCATCGTTCAAGTTTCAAATTTCACTTAGTTTGTGCAACAAACAAATTATATGGAATGTGATTATGCGTTCACAATGATCGCGTACGTAAATAAATAAGAAAATAAATAAATAAGAAAATTTATGAACCGAAAATTTAATGCATAACGTATTTTTAAAGAATTTCAATATGGGTTTTCTAAAGTTTCGTGTGTTGAATCAAAAGTCCAATAAAAAGAACAAAAAGTACTGGTTTTTAGGGACAAAATTATCTGGTTTGCTGTTGCCCTGCCATTCAAATGGTTCCGTTTAAATTCTTAACAGATTGCTGTGTTTGGCATCGTTTGAAGATTATCAGATGGGTTTGCGTTTTAAAAGCTTCTAGGTACCTGATTGTTTCAATTTATTTGAACAAAAACACAGTCAGAAGATAATTTTTTGAATGGCCAAACATTAAAATCTAATCTGATCTTAGGCATAAGAGGTAAATAAAGAAAACCTTTTCATTTTTCTTGTGCACGGTACGAAATCATTGACGAATGAAAACAAATGATTCAATAAGATAAATAAGCACAAAGCTTGATAAATTCGCTTTTATTCCATGCGCCACCATGCGCCTCCATCATAATCACCTAAACCAACTTTTCGAAAAATTCATTATTCAGAAAAGCTAATTAATTTGTTTTTGTATTCGTTGCAGCTTACTGATGGAACTTGCCACCCGGGTAACAGAAACCCCCTTGATAAGATCGAGGCTGGATTGTGATGGCAATTCACAAACATCGATGGTCCGGATATCATTGGATTTTGGAAGCTATCGGCTGCCAGCAAGCATAACAATAATTGAAATGCAGTGGCGAAATGAAAGATAATACTGGTAAACAGTACAGCCAAATAAAATAGTTTTTAATTAATCATAGAAATCGAACATTTCATGTTTTGGAAGAAATTAATTTTTGTGTTCTGTTTGTTTTGAAATAACGTCAAAGTAAGTATTATCTCTTCTTCGGCTTGGTCTGTACCCGAGACAATGTTAAACCATATTATGCAAGTATTAACATATTTCTGAAAGCAAAATACGAGATTTTTTAAATTTTTTGCCACTTGCTTTGCTTTTTAATAGCATTGCATTCGATTGCTTTTTAATAGCAATTTGAAGTGAACTATATGTAGTTTCATTTTGCGGATTAACTCTTTCGCCGTTTGTGTGTCTGTATAAACACCTACACGGGGTGGGATTAATTTTTATCACATTTCTCATCACACACCCAGAAGCCATCCGAATCGACGTATCTTCAGTGCTGCTCCGGTGGATGATTGATGATAATGGAATTTCACAATTGCTTCCATACGATGCCTCGATGACCTGGGTTGCCGATGAATTTCCTGGTCGATATCCGTGATGTGTTCTTATGGTTAGCCACGAGGGAGGAGTGTTGGAGCCCTGAGATACGTAGAGATACAGTGAGTGAGAGGGAGAGAGAGAGAGAGCACTAAGTGAAGGATGATGATGGTGACATAAATTGCCTACAACCAATACAAATGCACCTGTCATCAGCATTATCGTTTGTAGACGTAAATCTGATGACGACGATGATTGAAATTTCCGAGATCGATCTCAACCTGTTATCGAAGCATCGCCATAATATTGCGCTATCGTGAAGAACTTAACGCTTACGAAGTTAATTTAATAAAGTAATGAGTGTGTCTCTGGAGTATCTGAATTGGAGTGTTTTAAAACAGAACCTTTGTTTTCCGTCTTTTTTGAAGACTCTTTAAAATGCAGTCATGCACATTGAACAAACATTTCTCATACCATTATGACAGGCGCATGTTCAAAACTAATGAGTGCTTATTAGTTCTAAATGCATCTGCAGCTCTTGTATTGTAATATATTCTGTTAGACGAGAAATTTTGTACGCTCGCTTTGTACGCTTTTTAAAAATATCTAGCTCAATTTGTGGCTAGCAGTGGCGAACAAATCTCTATACCGCTAACCGACAATACCGCAAAGAAATAAATCCGTCGTTTTGTTACCATCACAAGGAATCACCATTAATATTTGCAACCTCCATACCAGTTCAACTGGCAAAAAGACAAAAACCTCAATAAAATGCAACCACGGCCACGGCCACGAGTTAGCATCGAGACAGTCAGCCAGCCGAACGGGACATAAAGTGTTCGTTTGCGATTTAGTACCATTCATTCACCGATTGTTCTCTTGCTTCATCTAAACAGTAAGAGTGAGCATCGGTACGGGTACCGTCCGTAGGTCGACTTCAGTTGCTTCGAAGCGGGTGTAGTTTCGCTATTCGTGCATGATCATCGTGGCTTACGGCTTTTAGTCAGCACACGATCGTGGAATGCATGCGCGGCCACCAATGAGACCGAGAACGTTTACATGTTGGTCCGCTGCAAGTCCACAGGGTACCGGCATGCTTCAGCAACACGAGGGGGCTGGTTGGATGTGGAAATAAAAACGGAATGCCTTTCCTTCTCTGCCGGGCTTGAGAGCTGGAACCAAAAGCTGATAAATTGCATACACAAGCCATATTTCAACGGGTCGATAAGCACATTTGTTGTACCCGGGAGAGTCCGGCCCTCCACCGGGGAGTATTGAAAGAGTGTCATGAAACCTGGTAACAGATCGGCTGGCACTCGGCGACTTATATGTGGAAACATTTTTCATTCGCCAAATCGACGGCATTTCGATGCGATCGTCTTTCAATCACTACTTAATGTATGCATTCTTTGTGCGAACCAAATCAACTGCCCATTAGAGGACGGTTTGTTTCGAATCAGTCAACCCATCGTGGTGAATATTGAAGCACGTTTTATCCACATAGAACGAAGCATGGAGCATCAATTGCATTGCCACAACTTCGTAATGCTGGCAGGATTTGAGAAATTTGTTTGAAGTGCTCATTTGGGTTATTTACTAGTGTTACGAACAAAAACGTTTCTCTTCATAGCAATCAGTAATATCCTTGGAAGCACTATAATAAAACAATACTTCAATTCCGCTAGCGATGAAGTGCAGATGCCGTTCTGGTAACAATAAACTAACATGGAAACAAGAACAAGTAGTGCTTTTTTGCAGCGATAGATTCACGGTTGAAATTTAAAAACGTAATTCACGATAGTACAACTATGAACATTTGTTTCGTAAAAAAAATGATCCATCCACACCCAGATTCAGCATTCACTGCAGCACAGAAAAAGCCTGCAACGGACCTAATGGTGATTGATGTTCCCGTTCAGAGAGTCAGCTGCACTTGCCTTCACCCTTGGAATAGATGTTTTATTCAATGCGGTCTTTGCCTCCGCTGCAGGAACTGGAACTTTGCGGAACTGTTTGCCTATGCATTCAGTAATCGTTGTGGATAAATTTATTCAAGGTGCATCGTTGGGCTCAAATTTAAAACACAAGTGCCAAGAGCATTCGTTTGTCCGCCGTGGAAGAGGCGAAAAAAGCGCCTTACTAGCTTCAGGCGAGAGTGCGAAGCCACAGTTTTCGCAACATTATCCATGCACGGATGGAATACCAGCCGAATAAAGATACGTAGTAGGGCCGAAACTGTTCGGGCGCCTAGCCGTATGAACTGCAGATATTGTGCTCTGTCTATCGTGCCATCGTGTATTCCTTTCGCTTAAAGGTGAAGTAAATTGTCTCAATTGTGGTATCCTCAGTTCATAGTTTGCGGTCCTCCAAGGATAGCAGCAGTATTATTGATAGCAAAAAAATCAGTGTCAAAGTGCTTCCTATTCGATTGAGCTCCGGTATTTCGTAAATCATTTGTTTTGTACGACCATAAACCAGCTTGAGTACCGTTAAAATCAAGTGGAAGAATCAAAACTTTTTGATTCACCAATAAACACGTTTCACCAATAAACAGAGGCTGAACGCCTCTGGAATCCAATTTATTCAGCATCGACGAAACTTTTTCGAAGGAGGATGTGTTTGACGATAGAATGCGAACCCAAACTTAGTTCCGAGATCAGCCAATTTTGTCAGTTGTCGTGGTACTAAGGCCTTCAGCCGGCAAATTCAACACATTGTCCATTGTGTGAACGATTCAGATCGCGCTATTGCACATCGGAATTCGGCAAACTGTATGCCGGTGACAAGTGATTGGAATGAAATTCAATGATCTCACTATACACGAAAAGTTTAAAAAGTTTTTTCATAATCTGAGTGTCAAAATGGGTTCCAATCATCGTACGTATTGATGGCAATCAAGCAGCAGCACCTATGAAACTGATCCGGAAGCTGCTCTATCTCACAGACATTGTCGCTTACGCTAATTGAGTGCTCCACAGTTCACTAATTGAACACTATTCGTAACATATTGAACGGCAGTTGACTTCCCATGTGTCGAACATTTCTGCATGTTCGTTGTGACTAGTTAACCTACTCGTTCACTATGAGGAATTGAACCATCGTTCTTTGAAGTATTTCTCCTTGAATTGGGAAACCGATTCATTCGAAGGCTGCATTTTCGCAAACCGCCCTTGTAGAGTTCAATTATATTTCCCAGTTCTTCGCTTGCACTTCGTTTCGCCTAGGCTTCGGACCCTAGGACTTCGGCAACAACTTCAAAAAGCTCACTTCTGAGCTCGTTGGAGCTATTTTCAATTTCGTAGGATACGGTGCATTGCTTTGAAGTCGTTGAAAGTTTGTACGAACACGGAACGAAAACCACTCTCTCGAAACTACAGCCCGCTTGTTTCTGAGAAAGACTTACTTACATGATCAGAGGCAAAGTTTCAGCACAGACGACCACTTGAAATAGTGCATGTTCGCTTGTACTGTATCTATTAGGGATATGGGCATCGAAAAAATAAAAACGAAAAGGGGAGTACATTCTCCGTATTCTGTGTATCAATAAATATTAATCACAGAAAGCTAAAAAATTCAAACGAAGAACGGAAAAGTTAAATTAACTGTGTAAATTAATATCGTCACTCAGAAATGTAAATAATTCGTGTACTTCGGAGAGTGTGCACCGTTCCATCACAACCGGTCTGTCCAATCCTATTACGAAGTGATCACGGTTTCGCAATGAGTATGGACGAAACCACGTGCTCGCTTAGCATGAAAGCGTTAACATGATGGATATTGACCTATCGTCTCACTTTTCCCGATGGTTGATAGACGATAGATTGATGGCGGGCAGAGCGAGGCTCTTGTTATTCCAACGAACACGCGAGCCATCGTAGCATAAATATAAAACGAGACATGTCGCTGCTGAGTATAATCGACAATTCTATTATTTTGCTACTTCTGTGCCAATGGATGACGGCAATGAAGCGTAAGAACACAGACAAGTCCTCCGTCACTCAATCAATGCCGAAGAGAACACGTTCCAGGATAATACGCGTCACAGCTCAATACCGTAAGGAAAAAAAGGTGCTGCCTTCGTGACAAAACGACGTAAGCTCGTTCAGTACGTTTTTATGGTGGCATTTTCGTGCTTTTTATGTTTGTATTTGACTTTTATGTTTTGTCACTTTAGTTAGCTCTTTTCAAGATATCTGACCTGAGCCGAATTTATCAACTGCTTACAGCTTTTTGTTGAGCACGAAAAAGTTGATCAAATCATGAACTATTATTTATTTTCTTATAGGATTCTGTTTGGTGACATTTTGTATTTTGCTTTACCATTGTTCCCATCTGATCGCTTCATAAATTCAATGTACAACCTAGCGTTTTACCTCAATTCGCAATGTTGATACTTTTTTTTTGTTCCACCAATAAGGTAATGGTTTGAAGCTGCGGACGTCGCGACAAACCAGGAACATCTGGGCCTTCCGGACCATACCGACCTTTCATAAACAAATGGAAGATTACTTCCAATACCTTCGCAGTGCCCGGTACGCAGGGTCGCCGGTTTTGGGCGGATCGTAAATAATTCTCATTAACAATGAACGTCCATAATAGTTGTTCGACCGCTACGTTGCCGGCCTAACAAGCGGCAGCATAACTGGGCTCGTAGATCAACGGTCCTTACCGCGGGACCGCGGTCGAGGCATAAAGTTGAACGTTTAATTTGGAAACTTTGGCCGGTAATTCATTTCCAGCGGCGCAAGCAGTAAGCAGTCTTTGTCGGTCTCTCAAGACCGTTGTTGGGCTGCTCATTTGGTGCACAAGTTACGGACTCCACCGTGCCCGCTAAGGAATGCTTCTCGAGGCGTTTGATTTTACAGGCCGCACCAAATGTTTGCTTTTTTTTGGCAAACTGTCCGATCGCCGTAAAGAGCTCGACCGTCGACCGTAAATTATGTTTCTTCCTTGCGCTTCAAGGGGGAGAAAATGGTTTTATTTTCATTAAAATTTGTCGAACGGATGGTGAAATGTAAAAACGTGCTGTTCCGACAAATTGACTGACAAAACTCCCGGGGGCTGGCCCTATCGATCTTCATTGTTGGTTATTCTGCCACTTTTTCGTTCCCCTGACACTTTGTCAGCCATTTAGGATCGATGACTGTAATCGGTGGCTCGGTTCGGTGGGCTTTCGATGTGACATAAAACATTCATAAACCGCCGACAACAGCAACACGCCGCATCAGTCAGACTTGACGCACAGCATTTTCTCTGGTTATCGAAAGGTACATTACTTTAATGAGTTTTTGGGACGGGGCAGAACTTTGCATGCAGACCACCACATAACTTTGCCCCATCGGACACGTCGGGCTTAAATGTTGTTGTCCGGTGAGTGCTTTCGCAGTTCCGACCAACAATTGATTGAATGGTGGAGCACGCCGTCGTCAGGCCAATCTGGCGCAGAAACATAAACTACGAGGGTTCAGTGAGTGAGGGATTCAAAATGGATCTTTTCGTCGTGTACCTTCGGATGCTTAATTACAGTGTTTTACATAATCACATGTTGCCATGAGGATTTTTTGCACTACAGTTTTCTAACCCAAGAAGTGTAATCTGACGAGGCAACGGGAGCATGCGAGAATTGAGTGCCTTGTAACAGGCTACCGACCACTATAAACACGTGCTATTGAGTACCTTGAGAAAGCACAAAATTTATTGCATCACCATAGGTTGAACTCAATTTGTTCGAAAATTCATTGCCGGGTGACTCCGGTGGCGATACAATCGTTCGTTCAATAATGCCACCAAACGTAATATATCATCCCGTATCCGAGAGGGAAATCGAAGCCATTTCGATTAACTGTTCGATTCAAACGTCCCGTTTCGCAACCGTTAAACGTACGGTGGATGTGATGTTTATCAGGCTCAATGAATGCAGAATTTCGTATCGTTTCGAATGAATTTACATAAATTGATATGATGTATTTATGTGTGCCATGAGATTAGGATGCAAATAATGGCCCACGGCGGTGGCAGCCACAACTGATCGGAAAGGGAAAATGCTATTAAATAAGTTTTACATATTTGTACGGCACTTGTTTGAAGATTCAATTCTTTACTGTGGGGGATATATTTTAGATAGAATTTGGTAAAACTCTTCGGAAGCCAGACAATGCAAGGTGCAACAATGCAACGAGGTGATAAATGGAAATGCAATTCAAACATCTAGTGGTGTCCGACAGATGCCGCATGTAGTTTCATTTAGTGAGATTCTAAAGGATCAACGTTGAACCCATTTACTTAATCCGACGGAGCGCGACTGTATCGATAGCCAGCTGGCCGGCATGCCTAGTGTTAGGTGATTTAATCTCATTCTAATCACACCGAATCTAAATAGAGAATTCCCACGGTCAAATTGCTTCATGCCAGAGGCACCACCAAATGAACAGGGCCCCAAACGGTGGCTTTCTTCGGTCCAACGCATTGCTAATGGCTCTGCATTATCGCAAAACAAAGTGGACTAGCTTTCAGGAGTTGGTCACTACACGAGGAGGTGTTTAGGATGTTTTTTCCGGTTTTTGCCTCACACCCAGTGCCAGAGCATTCCGAGCACCCAGAAACGACAAATAAATTGAGATCATTAGCGCTAATTGGAATCATTAAATGTTTTTGGCCAGCATTGGTCCGGTCGGAACATGAGACGGTTTTATCGCAATTGTCGGAAAATTATCCGCCGCATACCGTGTAACAGGCACACGTTCTTTATTCAGGCGTAGTTCTATTAAAAACACTCCAGTTCGGTTCGGTTTGGAGTTTTCATAAACATCACCCAAACTCAGGTTACTGCACGACCATTGAGCCATTGCTTGCTTTAGTATCCATAATAGTATGCTGATTGTGGTCGAAAAGCGGTAACATAGACAAACACTAAAACCTACTCGAAATTATTACTCATATTGAAAGAAATGAAAACAAACTCTCGGACGTGGGCTCCTTCGAAACTGGCTCAAAACAGTTAATTGACAAACTGTTTTCAATGAAAAACATACAGAGTCTTCCGACAACAGTCAACTAAAGAAGACTTAAAGTGGCATAAGAGGCTTTCGTTGGGAATGTATCGTCGTTGAATCGAAGTCTGCTGCACGGCGTCGGGCAGAGTGCATGTCCCGGGTACGTTGAAACGCTTCCTCGTGTGCTTCCAGATGTTGCATCAATTTATTTCATGTCCTGACATGAGCACAAACCTGCAAAGCTGATGATCGAACCGACCCGTATCTACTGTGGCCGTGTTGCCGGCTCCACAAACGAAGAACCGGCGGCCAAGGACTTAGCGAAGAGGTTCTTCAGCAAAGCAGCAAACGGCCTGTGAGTGTGTTGTTACAGCTGGCTGTTCGCTTAAAGCACGAGACAGGAGCATAAAATCCAGCAGTTTGTGACAACCGTCGGTCGACGGTGCACGTGCCGACGTGAACGTATGTCGCACAGGGCGTTAAACGGTCGACGCCAAATGGTCGCCGTTAACTGAAGAGCCTACTGGCAGAGATAATACCAAGGTATGAAACAATTTGGCGGCATTGCCGGAGTGTTTAAAAAGCTCCACCAAATGGCCAATTAACGAGTAACGTTCTCCAGCGCTTTCGTCTCGCTTCTTTATCGATGCCCTATTGACACTGCCGGAAGTCACGCAGTGTCACGCTTCAGGCTAAGCGGTGTATATGGTGTGTGCTCAGAGAATTATGTTTAATTAATTTAAATCATTTTCCTAGCATCCATCAAATTAATACGCATAGTTAGGCTTCCGTGCTACGTTTTATTACTTAATGACTCAATTGAGAATCTTTCGTGAGAGGGTACAGTTCCTGTGGAAACGGCTCTGCTGAAACCCCTACATCGAATCAAGTTCTATGCTTAAGAAGTTCGTTACCGGATTTGGCACAGGAGTAAGTAGAACTTGAACTTTTCTTTGAAAAGGCTTACACTAATAGTTAGTCGTCGAATTAAAGTCTAAGGACACCCATGAAACAAGAGCCATAACACCGATTACGGTTCGATTGGTTACAGCAATCGATTTTGTGTTTCACAAAAGACAGAACCCTGAAGATAGCGATGCAATCTGCAATCTCATCAGTGTCCGTTTTCTGGAAATGCCAATCAGTCTGCTAGATAGTGAAGCAATCGGTAATGATGTGATAACGGTCGCATCGCGTTTCGATAAAGTCAATTTAGTTGACATCCTTAATGATTCGTCTAGAGCTTTGGTCAGCATAATTTGGTTGTGCTGCCAGAAAGTGACAGACAAGTAATGGGTGATTTTGATAATTTTTGGTACTCCTATTCCAGATTGGAGTGTTTATGAAACATGAAAATTATGAAGTACACTGTATTTTCCTAATAATATGTGACGTTACGATTAGTACGGCGCTAGCCACTCAATGAAGATAAATTATGCTCAGAAACTCGGTGTCCTGCGGGCTTTTTGCGAAACGACCAAAATGGAACGAAGGAGAAAATTGGTCGATAAGACAGTGAGCAAAGACTACAGTTCCCCGGGGTGTTCATTTTGTTTCGTGGCGATATCGTGGAAAACGGCCGAAACATGAAAACCTGGTTTTTGCTATACAACTTTCGTTAGCTTTCGGCGCGGTGACGAATTGTCTTGCGCCGGTGGACACGTTGGTGCGTGAATATGTTGCGATTCACCTGGTCGTCCACCTCCCGCAGTCGGCTTGACCACAAGATTAATTGCTGTCGAATATCAACTCCGTGATTTTGTGTTGATAGAACGTAAATGCCGACATACCGTTGTAGCGACTTCCGCTGTACTAACTGCCCTCCTGCGGGCTCGCGGCCGCGTTTAATAAATCTTTCCACCGGAACACGATGGGCATACTACCACCGACAGATATTCGCCAGTGCAATGATTAATTACACCAGCAAAATCATAAATTATTCACGTTGTTGTACAACCTGGACACAACTGCAGAAGTGTTTGTCTGTTCAATAAATTAACCTTGGTTCGGGGATACGGGAACAGCAACAACTAGTGACACAATGCTAGAAATTCAATAAAATTAGGCTGTCACTTAAAAAAAACGAAGTATCATTGGTATCAGAAGCGAAGTTTTTAAGGAAATAAATTTTAGGTACACGGGATGGAATGTGCCACGAAAGAGCAAAATGGACTTTGAAAACATCTCATCGCTCTCTCTCTATCTATTTTATCTCTCTATATTACAAAAAAAAAACGAAAAAGACTTGAGACAAACCGTAAATAATTAAATAGCTCCATCCAAAGGATGTTTAGGCTAACGGGCCAACGATTCAGCCGTCGTCCTCTTCGAGAAACACCCATTTTGCGTCAATTTTTAACTACACGTTCTTGGACAGATGCACGGCTCAGCAGTCAGACCTAATTTCAACATTTTACTGTTAAGAGTCTGACTGACTTTCGCCCTTTCTGCGAGCATACGAGAAGTGGTAAATTACATAAATTATTCGGATGGTTCTTTCTTTTCCCATTTTCTTAAAATCCCCGTCCGTTCGAGATTCTTACACTGTGACGGTGTAAGTTAGCACAGAAACCAATAACCCAACACCGAAATGGGTAACACGCAAACAACTTTAAACTTTTAATTCAAATTCTGCCATAAACAGTGTTAAATGGTACATGCGGCGGCGTGTGTCTGTCGGCGCCGTCCGGACCCAACCCAATTCCGCCAACTATTCTGGCGACCCCGATCCAGGGCAAAGAAGTTGGCCAATTTCTACATTCTTTTCTCGCTCCGAGCCACGGGGACCGACTGCCATGTCACTGTCGTTATTTTGCAACATTGTCACGAACAGATTAACTCGAATCCTGAGGCGGTTTTTGCGAGTCGAGCTGAATGTACGGAGCGCTTGAGAGGCACCGAAACAGTAACGAGCGCGGAGAGTTGAGGAAAGTATACGGCGAACGAGCTTTCTTCAAGCTTCTGCGTCAGTTACGAACTGCAACCGAACAGAAAGTACATGGAGTTATTTATAGGCAAGAAAAAATGACAATTGATAGGACCTCACAAGGTTTTGAAATTGAAATATGACTACGTTGCATTTCCCATGCATCGGTTGAGCTGCTATTAATAAGAAAAATACGAATGAATTGATTTGGTGGACTCTATGTGATATTTGCAACCACATTACTCTACTGCGCTCTATTTGCCACGATTAATTAATACGCATCACCATGATTTCCGATTTTCTCAAGAGCTTGTGCAAACCGAACCGTAGTGAAACGTTACGTGATTTAGATGGTTATTGATTCATCGGTCAGCTCCGGCGAACCAACCTCGGTGCCCCCCCGGGCGTACTCAAGCATCAAACGGTCCCCATCAATCGGGGCACTCGAAACCAATTCCGTGCGATAAATTGTGGACTTTTGCTAATTCATTCGTGTTCGTGCTTGGAGAGTGCAGCCTTCATCGATGGGTTCGACGAGGTCCAACATCAAAAGCGACGGTGCACCGTGGCTAACAGCAAACCACACAAAACGCCCGACGCAGCATGGCCACTCGAAGCGCAGGGGTCAGACCGGACTGGTCCGCAGTAGACCCGCCGGTCCGTGTGGCGGTGGCAGAGGTTTTTCATCCTTCCAAATGGACCCACGGTCCGGGGGGTCGCGGACTACACTTGTTGACTATTTCAAATCGGAACCGGACGAAATGGAATCTGCGACGATGGCGTCACCGTGATGCAGGATCGGGATGATTTTTTGCCGTTCGCCACTATGCGACGGTTCAGTGGATTCCGTTTAACACGCGTATCCATTTCCAAGCCCGGAATGAACCGATCGCCGGATCGCCGTGGCTCGTGGGTCGTGAGGTGATTTTATGATTATTGTTGTTGTCGTCTAGCGATGGCGGAGCTTCACGGTGCCTTTACGATTCGGTTTTTCCGGGCGCAAAACAGCACAAAACACTGGCTCCCTCTGGTCGAACGGATGGACCCGCTCAAAAGTGACCAGCGTTTGCACCGTGTCTACATTGCCATTTGAAGCCAAGGGTGTACTGGGGATCGTCGGTGGAGTTCCGTTAGAGCACTCGCGCAGTTCGATTCCTGTGAACGCAAAAAAAAATCTTAAAATGTGCATTTAGACGCTCCCACAGCGGGATGAATGGAAATAGTACGTCCGGTACGGTAATTACCAACGACGGTCCAACCGACTCATTGCTGATATTGCCAGCATGAAGTACCGACATGAAGTACCTGCTTTTCCACGATTTTATCTCTATCGTACGATGTACAAATAACATAGAAAATGTATGATGACTGTTTAAGCTGCTTATGAACTGTCCTTAAATAGTGTTCCCTGATGTGTAAATAAATTTACCAGCTAAAGTCAGGAGTTCAATTTGCGAAACTAAGTCGCATCGCCAATCGAATGGTTGCGGTTCCGGTGGTGCAGTCTGGTGTGGAAACACTAGGATGTAACTGATACACGAGAGGAGTTCCATCATAAAGCGAAAAAAAGGAAAGAGATACGATAGTCCGTGTCGTTTGATGATCATACTTTGTAACGATACGATGTCGGACTGACGACGAGCGCCAAGCTTTGGGCAGTTGAACCCAAAAAGAGGAGATTTTTGCCGCGATGTTCGAAGGTGAAAAGCAAAACGATGTTCGCCTAGTTTAACAAGAGCCAAAGAGAATAAAGTTCTCGGCTGCTGTATTGGAGAGCCCGCGAAACTTACCTTGCGCATTTATTGATTCGCTCCTACTTCCGGTATGCGGCCCATTTGTTCGGCACCGTGAAAGGTGTTCGAAGTTCCTTCAAGTGTATCGATAGTTTATGGTAAATGTGTTAAGAACTGAAGCCGAATGTTAAAGATTTGCATTCCTATCAATACTACACTACAATCAATATTCGATCTACTACATTTTTCAATGCAGTGAAGCATTTCTGCGAGCTTCAAGTATTTTTGTAAAAAATACGGCCCAGTCCGTTCCTAAATATATATAAAAAAAGTATTTTTGTAAATTTATCCCCATTTATCTGTCAATAAAGAGTTCAAGCATTTACCGTATATTCAGCATAATAATACCCACAAAACCGGGCGCAGATAGCCCAGCTTTTCATTAAACAATTTAATGCTAATGATAATAAACATGTTTAAAATGTACGTAAAATGGACTTCCTTGTAGCACCAGACAACGAAGTGACATTGATGGTGTAATCCTTCAGGCAGTAAAGCGACGATACGATGGCCCTCGTTTTTGATGTCCTCTCCGTTGACAATCCGCTACACCCATTAAACGTCCCTTTAACGATCGCTTACCGTGGTACGCAGCAGCGGGACAGTCTGCGGCCAGGTACACACCTGCCACATGCAATGATATATCACTTACTACCATAAACACCGTGCCCGGGTCTCCGACACGCGAAAGCTGCCGGCGCTGCCGATGGCGAGCAAACTTTTTCGTCCACCATTGTTGGCGCACTGGGGAAAATTATGGGTTCCCACCCATAGGGGCATCTTGCAAGCTGCTGGTGTGCGTACGGTTTTGCTGTCCTTCAGTGAAATCCCGTCGCCGGACTCGGTGCGACCAGATGGAGTGTTTGCCGATTAGCCGGTACAGGACGCGCAAATATTTGTAGTGGTGACGGCGAGGAAAACGTGACCGTGTGCATCTTATTATCTTCCGCTTTTCCGGGAACTTCCGGGTGAAGGCGAACGAGACGCTTTCTCGGTGCGAACACTCCAAGCTGCAGCCGGAATGCGGTTTACGGACGGAAAGCGACGGAACCGGTGGCCGTGTTCCGAATCGTGGCGGATTTGGATAAATATTTAAAACAACAACCAACGATCCAACGCTATCGCCACGCTGCACACTGAACCAGCTAGTTGGCTGGCTCTGGGGTCCAGCTTCCGGTGCTGCCATGTGAGAGGTGGTTTGCCCGAAATTGTGTCTGACTGTCTTGTTCGGCTTGAATATTCATAACGATGCATGAACGTGCAAATTTGCACCGAATGATTAAAGGTAAGCAAACGTGCCTTTTTATGTCACATTGGTGCCGGCAATCAGCCGCCTTTCGTTATCAGCCCAACGAGGCAATGGCACGATTTATGGCGTGACTGGCTCTCCACTCGGAAGGTAAAGATTTTACTCAAACAAAAGTTTAAAGTTGTTTAAATTATCTGCTTTTACCGGTGTATTTGAATGTTTGTCCAACTCATTGATTTAATTCGCTGCAGCTGCCTTTCTTGGGCATAATTTCCTTTTTCAAATATTCAATACATGTTTAGCTTTGTTTAAATCTATTAAATTGATCGAATGAGTGATGAGCATGCGTTTCAAGAAATTTTTCGTAGGTTACCGAAAGCAAGAGTATTTCTGAAAATTCGGCAGTTCCTGGCATGTATGTGAAAAAGTTTGGCCATGTCCCTACACCCAACGCCTTCTTGAGTTACGGCTCCCTACAAAAAAAGGGAACGGTTCTCTAAATCTCCAACGCAACAATCGAAGCCTGTTTCAAACTGGAGTAGTCCTGTTCAGTTTACATCGCAGAGTTCGCTGCTATCTTTTAAGCGCTAATGTTAGTTAGTGCCAAGCCCTCTGGACTTTTTTATATTTTCACGGACAATTACCGCCCCGTCGAAACCCTGCGCTCAGTGAAGGCAATACGGAGCCTACCCGACATCATACAAATTATTCTGGAACTCATAAAAAGCATGTTTTAAAATGCCTTCCTGAACATCGCTAGTGTGGACCCCATCCGATGGCGCCTCCTTGCGGTCTTGCTGTAGCGGTCTCTCGGAATGCCGAGCAAATGATGTCTAGACGTCGGTCTAATCAATTTGCATTGGATGCTCACCTGGAGCGAATAGGACGGGCCAGCTCCAAGGCATGCGTCTGTGGTGCTGGATACAATGATTTGGACCACCTCTTTTAGTCCTGCGTGGAGTTCAATGTGACACGCCCGGCGTTACTTTATACGGAGGCTACGCGAGTTTCATTTATTTTAAGTAAAGTATTTTCCCCTAAATCTCACCAAGTGCTTACGCTCGACGTAAAAGGTAGCTATAAATCAACGTTCCACGTCACGCAGCCGCCAAGATCGGAGTGCCCCAAGTGGCCACTTGCAAGCACACACATCCAATCAGTTACAATTGCACATTCAAGTGGAAGAACACACGGCGTGGACGACCAATGTTTTATCGCGCCATTCGTGAAAAGTGAACATAGAAAAAGCATCTTTCTCTCTCTCCGCTTCCGGCTGCATCGTCGGATCGCACAAATTAGTTACTTGCGCTGACAGTTTGAAGTTGAATCCGAGTGCAGCAACGGATATAAGAAGGAGTATCAATTCGGACTTCGCGAAGCTTAGGAAACGGCTGGCTAGAATCGCATTGCGATTTTCATGGACCAAAGCTATAGAAAAATTTTTGCCCGTAACTTAAAAGAAATTTTAGAAAAACATGTGCTGCAGCTGCTAGTACAATTTAGTGATTATACTATGTACAGCTCCGAACGCCGAGGCCACCGTTTCACTGAACTTGTACTTGATAACAATTTGGTATATTTTATTACGCAGAATAGCAAAAGAAAAAAAAATTATAGTTTAAGAGCATTCAAAGTGTTAAGCATTTAATGTTCGATGAGTACGATTGAGCCCTGGTTATGGATGTTGCACAGGACTCCGACGGAGATAAGATAGCGGAGATTAGGAGCTCAATGACGGATGAAACCTCATTGCAACCGGCTTTTCTGTATGCCCTTCGTCCTATCATACGTTTAAGAGATGGCTCTGCTACGCTGTAACCCAAAAGCCAGTAGATCGATACCGGTGTGTGGATTGTAAAGGGCGAAACGACAAGGTACCTTACCTTTTTCCATCCCAGGATGCAAAATCAAAGAATTTCTTTCAAAGAGCATGGATGCTGCAAATACGAAACGTAAAACCGCTCAGCGCTCATAGTAATAATGATCCTTTATTCATTACATTGCTCTTCATTCCCAACATAGTTCGCACACTCGCCGAGTTCGCAGACACCGCAGACCGTGGAACTGGGGCCGTGTGGAGTACATTGTGGTTTTGTTTATGATAATAATTTACTTTGCATTCTTCACTATTCCACCCTGCTTCGCGCGCACCTGCGGCTGCACTTCTATGTTGATCTGACGTAAATTTGCGGTTTCCTTTTCTATGTTTGTGTTTATTTGATTTTTACACTCTATAGTGATACAAAGGGAGAAGAAAAAATCGGTACACAGGTCTTAAAAACGCAGTGAACGCCAACGTGTTTTGGTTTGCACAACGAAGATGGGAGCTATCAATAAAATATCGTTTGCTCATCTTGCCTACTCGGCCGCAGATCAAATAATCCTTGCGCAGCGAAAACAAGTGTCACAACACGTGGTTCACAGGGTTCATCTTGGCGGTGGCCATAAATTCAACGGCCAATCGGAAACGAAAACCACCAATTGGAAGGGGCACGCAAAAGAGTCGTCAACCACTTTTTCGCTTCGATCCAATAAGTTCCGGAACTGGGAGTAGAAACATTGTATATAGAAGTGTGTGGTGTGTGTTTGTGGGTTGTAAAAGTCTTCCAAAGGATGACGGTTGTATACAGTGGGGGAACAGTGGCCTCAATGGTTCTTGGTCAATCTACACGACGGCGTATAAGACAAACCTGTGCAAAGGACTTCGAGGAGGCGAGACTTCAATCATCGTTCGGTTTCCTTACGTTTGCACAGATGGGCTATGTGTTTAGGTTAGGTCGCGATGCTAAAATGCCATTGCCGCCCTCTGGGCGCGTGGTGGTGGTGGTAGGGAGGCGAAAATGAGTTTGATTGTTATTCCTACTCACATCGATAGTCGGCCAATTTGCTTTGTGCCGCTATTTGCTAAATTTTCCGTTTTTTCTTGCTCTCTGCGCTGAATGGGTAAAACTCTCGTCGAGGGTGTGATAAAAGGTGAAGCTGTAGATAGTTTTCTTTTTTACAGTTAAATACAAAACCAAACCTTTTCTCACCTGATCCCGCACGGCACAGCTCTGGAAGCCGATTTTGACGTGACGGAAACCGTTTCCCAGCTCTTGAAAGTGCCATTTTGTAATAAATGCATAAAAATGAGCTCCTTTCGGGCTTAAAGCATAACCATTTCCGTTACAGAAAAGCGTACCGAATCCGAATCGCACCCTACCGAGTGCTGTGTTAGTGAGTGATGGATGTGGTTTTGCTTTACAGATAGTGGTAACACTAAATATTTTCATCATTTCACTTTCACGTGCTTTACATTCTCCATCGGCGCCACCGGCATCATTGTTCTTGCGGTCCATTTTTTTGGTTTCACAATGTTTCTTTCCCCTTTCGCCGTGACGTCACTCTAAGAGTTTTGGAAAATATACTTTCTACTTAGTTTTCAGAAGGCAATAAACCGATTAATCGAAAGTAATCGGAAAATATGTCACGAACGTGTCTGTACGCGCCCCCTCTCTATGCCTGTGTATGTTTTATTTGTATGTATATGTATAGTATATCATATATATATGCACGTGTATATATATTTCTCTTTTTCCCTACTCCTTCCCATTCACCAGCCGGCCACGCAATGCTTTCTCCATAGGTCGCCCCTTGTTACCGTCGTGTTCGTTTCCCTAATCTCGATCTTTCCAGAAAGCCACTGCGTTTGCCACAGACGGCTCACTGGTGCTTTCGGACGGTGCTTCGATTCCTCCTTTCCCTACCTTGGACGACCTCAACTACCGGATACCTCTACTACCACTTTGCTTGCATCGACCACGATCACTCGCGCCACTGTCTCCATGCCAACGAACGCTAAGTGCGCCCGCCAGCACTCATTACGCTGAATATGTTTTATGATTTGTTTTGTATGTCGACTATAGCTACAGATACTGCTTTAGTCCCTAGCTCAATAATAACACACCGATAACAGCTTATTCTTCGCGTGTGTATGTGTTTATGGGGTGTTGATCAGTGGCGAAACAGGTGATCTGTGATCTTATTGCTGCTTGTACGATGCGCCCGCGAGATTTTGCATGTGTGTTTGGGGGGGAGCGTGCGTATTTTTATAAATGATCACTCTTTGCTTTCACTCGCGATGAAGTATGCAGTTTGATCCTCGGACTTTGCCCGTCCATTCTTTCTCCGCCTATTGGTGTATGCTAGTGGCTTTCCTAAAGTGCCCAGTGCCAGTCTGACCACTGGTTGGGTTTATAGGCAGCGGTCTTCTACGCTTTCCAGTTTCACCGCCGCTCTGCTAATCTGCATAAATTCTTAGCATGTTTTCCCTTCAGCATACCGTTTACTATGCCTCGCTAGACCGTGTGTGTTTTACCGCTTTAGGCAGATCGCTCCTTCTTATTGGTTTGTTTATTGTTCGCTTTCCAGTTGCTCTCGTTTTTCACGGTTTTAAATAGTAGTTCAGTGTTAAGCCTAGGTTATTTTGTTTCAAATTTGTATTACGCTTCGCAATCGCTTTCACGTTTCATTCTCTCACTTTCTCACTCGCTGTCCCGTTGGCTCGACGCAATAATCATCATCATCATTGTTTTTGCACTTTCGGTAATAATCTCAACCCGCTCTCGGAACCACCGTCCTCGTGCGGATTTAGTGCTCAACTAGCGATCACATGTAACCGCCATTTATTGTTTCATTTTGTGTACTTGCCTCACAGCGCGCCTCGCACATGGATCGCGTTTAAATGCTTCGTCGTGCAAATCCCTCCAGCACCCAGCAGCAATCGAAAACCTGCACTCGAGTTTGTAGCTTCCGCCGGTTCTACGTAAGTTCCTTTTGTCAATGGTCCGCTTATTTGTAGCTTTATTTAATCCGAAATCGAATTACTTTCTTGAAAAATATAATTACACAGTTCATTGCAACACACACAATTACAATTAGCTCGAATTTTTGCATGTAATCGTATATGCCAAAATACTTGACAAGCGAAAAGCGGAGTTTTGGGAAATCGATTCAAATAAATACTTAGCTGCCGAAAGAATTTTGGCGCTTGGAACCGAAAGTTCGCAGAATCGGAACGGTAGAGGAAACAACAGACGGACAGTTGCCAGAGCCGGTCGTGACGCTGATGGTGGATGGTGCGGCAGAATACAGCAAATCTCCGGCAGGCGGCTGCACGGAACGTGCGCCACCGCTCCCCGTGAACATGGTACTGCTGTTGTTGTTGTTGTTGTTGCCGCTACTGCTGCTGGAGATTGTAGGAGCCGGTGCAACCCACAGCGGTGTGGGCTTCGGGAGTGCAACCGCCGGTGGATAGTGTGGTAGCTGTCGGCTGGTCGATGGCACAGTCGTAGCCACGGCTGGCGGAGGCGGTGAAAAACAGATACGCCCTGAACCGTGCGCATCCGAAGAAGTCGTCCCATCCGACGTGGACGCCGTGCGCGGGCGGCCGGAGGACGACGTTTGGTGCAAATGGACCGCTTGCAGCTGCATGATCGGCACTGTCTGTATCGAAGGTGGTGGCGGAGGTGGTGGCAGCGAACTTCCCACCCGTTGTTCTACCTCCATTTCTTCTTCCTCTTCGGCCTCCAGCAAAAGGCTGCGCGCATCGCAGCGAGCAATCGAGGGTGTGGCCGGACGTGACAGCGAACCCGGTGCCGCCCTGGTGCATTGCGGTACGCCGTTAGAACGCTCGTCGGTGGTAAACATTATTGCTTTTGAGGGGATTTTATCCAGCACCAAAGACGATCGGGATGATGATGTCGATGAAGGTAGTAAGGCCGTATTGGGTGCTGCAGATGGTTCCGGTCCGTTCTGGTGTGCCAAACTCTCCGCCCGCGGGTCGTATGGTACCGCGGTGCTGGCGGTCAGAGTGATTTCTTCGTCATCGACGTTGCTGCTGCTGCTGCTGGTGGTGGTTGTGAGGCTAGTGCTGGCGATGGCATTGGCGGTCGTGCTGGCGGCGGCTGCTGTTGATGATTTTTTCTTGCCGCGTCGCGTCAGGTAGCGGTTGAGAAGGGAGAGGAATTATTATTTCCGTTTATTTGTTGGATTCTGATTGCGCTGGGGTGTCTGTGGCCGTTGGCTGCTGGTGCCACTGTACTGGTATTTTGCTTTCTTTTCCGATGGTTTTAAAATCTAGAAATGAAACGAACAAAGATGAACTGGTGGTGCTACTAAAGGAATCTGCGAAGAGAAACAGCCCGAGGGCGTACCTGAAACGAACACATCAGATTTGCGTCCACCGACATCATGCCGCCGGCATTGTCGAACTCGCCACAGTAGTTGGGTGCAGAAAACAGCGTCACCAGCGACCGGCGGGCGAAAAACTCGTACCCATCTTCGACCACCTGATGCGCTCGACAGATCAGATCGAGTTCGTGGATTAGCAAAAATTTCGCTACAATGTCCACCCCGAACGTGAAGCTCACGCCACGATCGTTCTCGCCCCAGCCCTTCACATCCTTATCCGGATCGCTCCACAGCAGATCGCACAGCAAACCGGTATCGGGCACATCCGTCGGCCGCATTATGCGCTTGATTTGCTCCATGTGCTGCAAAAGAAAGTGGCGACATTAGTATTTTTGGCAGCGCCAATTGCGCCTTCGACGGAACATACGTTCAGATCGGGGCTTAGACCACCGTGACAGCAGAAGATTTTCTCGTCAATAATGGCGGCAATGGGCAGGCAATTGAAACAGTCTGTGAACGTCTTCCACAGCTTCACATTGTATCGCCGTTTGCACTCGTCGTAGAAACCTGGAAAGAATCAATAGTTCAGCCACACGCAGGTTAAACGCCGCCGGTCGTCGGTCGCCCTACCCGGCACTCACCATATATCCTATTAATACTGGCACACTCGTGATTTCCGCGCAACAGGAAAAAGTTTTCCGGATACTTGATTTTGTAGGCTAGCAGTAGACAAATCGTTTCCAGCGACTGTTTACCCCGGTCGACGTAGTCACCCAGGAACAAGTAGTTGGCCTCCGGTGGGAATCCACCGTACTCGAAAAGCCGAAGCAAATCTGTGTACTGACCGTGTATATCACCTGCACGGAGCGAAACAGAGAGGAAAATCATCACGCGGTTAGTAATGTTGTTTGATGGACACGAAACCAAACTGCCGGCCACACACGCAGCGTAGGGCTTACCGCATATTTTAAGTGGAGCCTCTAGTTCCAGCAAGATCGGTTGCTGGAGGAAAATTTCACGAGATTTTAAACACAGCGAGCGGATCTCCTCTTCCGGCATCGTGACTGACTTCCCTGGGCGGCATCCCCGGACTGTGAACGAGAGTAAAAGAGGCAAACGAGTTGATAAGTAAATTAATGTAAATCAAATAAGGCACATGGCAAATGGATAAGTTTGTGGAATCAGAGCTAATACGTTCTCTGGCAGACCTTATTTTTTTAATTGGAACCAACTGCTGTTCAATAAGTCGATTTGCCACCTTGTTGTTTTAGCATCGAAATCCAATATCTGCTGTGTTGGTTTCCATTAAGTTTATCTCAATTTTAACTAAGCATCATCGAGAAATAGCGGTCGTCGCGATCAACAGGCCGCAAAAGATGTCCAGCAAATGAGCTGATGATCATGTGGTGGCTCAAAAGAGCAGACAGGTAAAAATTTAACCCATACAAACTACATTAATCCAATCACAATGTCCGTTCATAATTTCCAGTCGGTCTATTCCGTGTAGTCGGAAGGCTTTGAAGCGGTATTAGAAGCACTGGTTAGCATAAAAACCAGCAATGTAGTGCTAGCTGCTGCCAACGCCGGACGATCAAACGACACTCTCGGGGCCCGTCTATTGCTAGTAGTGGGCTATTTTAAGCCCGCCGGTAACACTGCATTCAAGCAAGACTGAGGTCTAATTACTAGCGAAGTGTCATCCGCTGTACTTTTCTCTGTTGACTGCAACATTGGTCAACGGGACAACGAGCTGACAAACACAGCCTGCCACGGAGCTTCGGAAAATTGCCATGGTTCTTCCTAAAATCAATTAGTTCCTTCAAGCAGCGACGAAGCGTGAACATGTTCAAGGTCTAGGGTCGAGATTTTTCAAACTACTACTACCAAACAATAATCTCAAGTTTAGGCTGATGATGGCTAATCAATCGCATCGTTACCTTAACACAGTAATTTAATCCTTTGCCGATAATTTGCGGATTGGTGCGCGGGAACAACCAGTGTCCCCGGGGAGTAGACGTGGGAACAGTAGAAGAGAAAAGCGTCAACACGCAAACACTGGCACACCGAATCAGAGTAGAGCAGCGTGTTACATGTGTTAATTACACTTTTCCCTGGTGTGCTGCTTCCCAGCTGACGATAATATTAGAGCTACGAGGAATTATTTCACACACCAACGTTCCCCCGTGTGGCGCTTAGGTGAGCGCCTGTGCTATTTCTATTTTTCCACGATCTCGTGTTGTTGGTTGGCGCGCGGCAGCTCGCCCCGCCCCGAAGCATGAGAAAACAGGTTCGCTCCAATTTGCTGCCTTCCCACAAACTACGGCTTCTCTTATTGAGCCAGTGAGGGTGTAGAATTGCGGAGCTAGTAAAAGGCTTGGCAGCACAGCAGAACAATAGTACCGCTCCGCGTTACACAGTTTATATGGATGCGTGATGGGCACGTGCTGCGTGTGCAACGGAGGTCGTTGTAATCGAGCCTAATTTACGCCTTCGTAATTCGGCGAATTCGTCGATTGAATTGGGAAAACAGTTCCACAGAGGGCGCGGGACACGGCCAGACCCCAGTCGCCGTGTAACGATTGTTTCGTGAGCATGTGGAACTTCGCGGTTGGTGCCGGTCAGTAATGACGTCAGGTGTGGGTAGTCGAGCAATCGAACCCGTCATCGAAATCGTGCCCAGCGTGGGCGAGTGTCTCGCGTGACTTTAGTTGTTCGTAGGTAACGCTGGAAATAATTGTAACTAACTACTGGCCTCTGCGCAACCGGTGGAGCTACGTAGAGATGCAAAATGGGATGGATTGACCGGAACGGAACGGGGAACTCCGGGCGCCTCGGCCGCACATGAGACCTAAACGTGATAAAATTATAACCTTTGCGCAACCATCACAACAAGTGTAACGACGCTGGGAACAACGACAAAGAAGTAATCCGCCCACGGGCTATTTTGCTTGCTTGCGTGACGGGCATTGCATTGCCTAAGTGGGCGCCATGTAAAGCGTGCGCCCGATTAGTGGCACGTAAAATGCAAAGCTTACCACAAGTGCGTGACTCAATGCTGGCAGCAAAATGCGGGCCAGAATGCATTTTAAAACCCCCTAATCTTCATTTACAACTCCGGAGTCACATCGTCCGGAGCATACCCGTTGCCCCGGACTATAAGTTAAAGCACCAGAAAAAAGACCCAAAATCAGGCACAATTTTTAGCTTATTTAGTAATTTTAGTATTTCTTTAAGAAAGTACTACTTTTTATATTAATCGTTCAACATAGGTCTAAACCTACAGCAGTCACCTGCAATTAGGAACTTTAAGTTTAACCCACTCCTTCCGACAACAACCAAAGACAAACGATAAATGCAACCAATCAATTATGCCCCGGAACTCATAGGACGCACCGTGTAGTGGTGCAACCACCGAAAGTGTCCGATCGATTCCGAAGAGGAAATAAAAACTATTTTGACCACCCATTTATTTGCTTGCTATTGAACCATCCATCCGATTCGATCGAATCTATCAATCGCAGCACAATGGCCGAAACCCCTTCACGAGAACCCCAGAGTGCTGTCATCTGATTACCGGCGTTTACCGCGCGACGACCAGCACAGTGTTGGCCACACCGGCCTGTCGGTGAATGGTGGAAGGTGGTGATGGATTTATAGCTCTAAATCGTAAATGGGATTGAAAACCGAAGAGCGTTGGCCAGGGAAGTAATGCCCTGTACAACCCCCTGTAGAGTGAGATCAACCATCACCGCCGTTTGGTGAGGACACAAAATCTGACCCTGACTCAGCTCGAAGCGCGCTGAGGGTTGGTGCGCAAAGTAAATAACAGTGACCACCTCGGGTCGGGTTGGGGCTCACACAGTGATAGATGTGGCGGCAGGTGCCGAGTAAATAAACAATAGTACGGTGAAACCGTTCGCAGCTGCTGGACCGATGCCATGAACTTCAACTTGACGAATGGTGGTCACGGGGTCGTCCATGGAGACTCCGTTACGCCACATTGCGACACCGCGCGACCTCTGTAGGTGGCGCGCAT
The DNA here is from genome assembly GCF_943735745.2 of Anopheles bellator. Lineage (NCBI taxonomy): Eukaryota > Metazoa > Arthropoda > Insecta > Diptera > Culicidae > Anopheles > Anopheles bellator. Next base: position 5,409,424 of record NC_071286.1, on the reverse strand, counting down.
CCGCCTCATTTTCATTGGTGCAGCATAAAGCATGGCGATGATAATCGTCGTTGCGCGACAGTGGATGAAAAATGGACGAAGAAATCTAAACCGTTCCCTACTGCTGACGGTGCGCACGGCCGACGATTCGTTGCGCTTCGAAAACCGCCGTGCCGCAGATTTGTTACCCCAAGTGGCGCAACAAGGATGGCGAGTGGTGGCCCCGCGCCAGTTACGGTTCGTTAGCATAGAAATTAAGTTGCAAAATTGGCAGCGTTTCAAGAGGAGCGCGAAAAAATGGAGCGCATAGTGGACGGTAGCTGGAAATGAGTAGTAGGTTTCGTATTCCTCCGGAGGCGTTAGGATTACGGCCGACGACGAAGGGCAACGAAATATGAAGAAAATTAAAAAAAGGTGTTCATGGTTGCTGGTAACCCCCATTGGTCGGTTCACGGTTCGGAGCTTCGCTTTGCAAAGGTCCAAAATCTGCTGCTTCACCACAAAAATGTTGCCAACTACATTACCAAATCAGCCACGAACGGCGCGCGCGCGCTACGGAATCCAAAATACTGACCTGAAACGAAAGAGCAGAAAAAGAATTGATTAAACCATTACACGAATGTCGTCATGGAACTCTGCCGGTAAAGATCTTTATCGGGGCCAGTCCACAGCAAGACAGAAAGTCTATTCATTCAAAGACAACACTACTTGCAAGACTAGCAACAGCAACACAAAGAAAAACCAACCGCAGAAAGTTTGCTAAGACAAATAATCAACGAGCAATTTCAACGGGGTGATAACAAAGGTTCAGCGGGGGCAAGCATGGTCGAGAGCAACATATTCGTGAGGGGAGGACGTTCTACAATTAGGTACGGGTGTGTTTTAGGTGACAGACTCTCTGGGAGAAAAGTTTTCCTGCACCGGATACAATTTTATTCTTCAAATGACCTTACCACTTTCAACAGATTACAAGACGGACAATCAAACATGCTTGAACCAAAACAGCAATGCCAGAGAGAAGTTATACAATGTAATTTTCCGCTTGCGGTATGTGTTGCAAAAGTACAAGCAAAACAATGAATACATTAAAGTTACATAACTCTTCACTCGTCGTGTCGTAAGGGACAGGAAAATCTACAGGTGATATGTGTGCGTGTCAGTACAACGCACAATTTCCACGGCCCGATGGAGACGCCTGGTGCCCGTTGTAGGCTGTGCCACAGAAAGCTTGAACATTTTCAGAACGTTTTCCACCTATTTACAGCGCCCCCAAAGCACAGCACGAAAGTTCAATCTTTTAGTGCTTTTTCCAACAATTTGTTTCAACTTTTTTTGCGCCCAACAATCAATCATTCTCGCTTGACCCACGCGCCAAACACGCGGCAAGAGCGGGCGGATCCAATGTTTTCCTCTTTTCCACGCAAAAAAGATCGCGGAGATAGATAGGATAGGAAGCGTGCGCGTGGGTTTCCATCATTACGCACACGTATCATCGTTTTACTCATCCTCACCACCAGAAACGCGGTAGTGGAAATGTTTCGGAAAACCTTCCCTCAATTATGGATCAGAGGCTGGGATAAGGAGGAAGCCAGCGCGTGTGTTCGCTTTGCGCTGTTGGTCGATCTTACTTTTCGGCTTCTTAAGCAGCGTCTCGGCGGGGGTCGATAGTCACGAGCGTTCGTGGGTTGTACTGTAATCGATCGACAGCGTGTTAGTTAGCCAAAAAATCGTGACGCTACAACAGAAGGTTGTAGCTACAGGCGTTCTTAATGACTCGCCACGATAAGCTCCGAGTCCCATCGTGCAATCATAATGAAATTAAAATTGAAACTCCAACTGGCCTTCGCTGGGTACAATCCACCAGCGAAGCCAATGTTTGTTTCTCCATCGTGAAAAAAAAGTTTCAGATGGATAGATAGCACCGAAAGAGAAGGAGCCACCGCTTCATGCAGTACTCATCAAGTAAATGGAGGAAGTGAAAGGCACTTGCGCTGAAAGCAATGGGAACCAATCCTGCTTTTACCGTCAACAATCACATCGTTTGCCGTCTACTTGCATCGGTCGTCTGTTACGCAATCCACCAACAACTGGCCATTCCTACTACACCTTTTCCAACTCATCTGCCGACCGCAATGCCACATAAAAGATTTGGTCCTGGTTTTTGGAAAAACAAAATGACAACAAGGTAATATCTTTCAAGATGTTAACACATTTGCGTGATAGTGTCATGTTTATCTCCACGCAAAGCCGTGCTCGGTGTTGAGAGGCGGCTGTTTTCGGGTACATTACATATCCCGCACCCCGTTCACACCACCTAAACGCTCTTCGGTTGCGCCGGCGAAGCTCGCAACAACAGAACGTAACACCCCTCTGGCGCTTTATCAGTCAATCCATCCGCGCTCTTACCCAATTAAGTCATAAACGATAGTAACCACAATAATCGCAATAAAATGTCGCACTCATCCACAGCATAACCTTCTCCGCCGGGTCGGTGGTTTTGCGTGCGTGGTACCACCACCTTGCATTTGCTTATGATAATGACATTGACGGCAACATTAGCCCGCGGGGTGCGCACCGCACAAACATTGATCAAACCCGCGAAACGAATAAACAGGCCTCGTCGGCGAAAAACAGCAACTTGTGCGAGTTCTATCTAGGGCCTACCATTGCCGTCGCTCTCATACTGTTGTACGTCATTCGGCAAACAAGCGGAGGGTTACAAATGACTGATCCACCCGTCAGAGGAATTTACATACATCACCGGCAAAATGCGATCGGCAGAGCGCGGATGGTGATGCAACGTGCAAGCGAAAGAAAGAAGCGTCCAAATTCCTTTTTTCTTTCTTTCTCGCACTTTCACAAATTTCCTATCTATCAAGTATTTAGTGTATCTTACTGTAGCAGATCATCGTAGCGTCGCAGTGTCACTAGTCGATTCCGCAAAAAGATATCATCGTCACAAGGGTTACTAATAATATCGAGAATGTCCATTAATGATTAAAATCAAATGAAAGAAAAGGTCATCCTTCGCATCGAATCGGATTCCCCAACTGCTGTCCGTATGGCATTGAAGGCACGCAGTAGAGCACTTCACCGCTAGCATACTAATGGATTACGACACACCCGTGATCGCGTGAAGAAGGTCACTAAGTACCACGCCGGGTATTCTGATTTGTAATGGAAAATGAATAATTTCGTACGTTTCCCGTTTTTAGTCCGAAATTGAGTCATTGATACCGGGGCGGCACCGGGACACTGCGGCCAGTAATTGCTTTCCTCCGATGGGCGTGTGGTTTTTTTCTAACTATTTTTATGCAACTGGAAAAGTTGATTTTAGTTCGATTATTATTAATTCAGAGTAAAACACGACTTCTCTATTACTATCCATACCACACACGTACCTGCGGGCTGCGTAGATCTACGTGCTTCGAAATGCGTCGGTTCCAACAGAACCCGTACACCGTGCTGTTTTACCAGCCGTATTTCGATGTGCAGCGTAAGATTCAGTAACTTACGTAGTATATGAACCGAGTGTTATCAGAGGAGAGTCGGCACACAACCATTGCCACAACTGCAACCAACGGAAATGCGGAACTAAAGGAAAACTAAAGGGTGGCCTACGCGCGACAGATTCGCGCTATTAATGATGGGCTAGCGATAGGAAAAACGATACACAGTGACAACACAGGCAACAAGATACTTAGGCTAGTTGGAAACACCGCACCGGTGGCGCGCACATGACAAGAGCGATAGGAGATACAGAGAGTGTTTTACAAGAAGAAACCAAACATTACCGAAGTTGCAGAGGTAAGAGTAAACGGAGGGCGCTTAGAGACCCGAGTTTAGAACCGTCGTGGAGCACTACTACTGGCGGGCAGTAAACGGGAGTAAACGAAACCAAACGTAACACAACACACTAGACCAACTCGCAACGGAAACCAAAAACGATAAACCATACGCAACGCAACACAGGAGGAGGGAATGGCTAGTCAAATGTAAACGCTACGGTAACTGGTACACAAACACAAACAGGGGGTGGTAGATGGAAAACAAAACAATAGGAACTGGCGCCGTTCCGGGGGAACGCATTTTCGCAATAGTATACCCATGAAGTCGTGCGAGAAGATCTCTTTCAGTTTGCCCTTTTTCCGCGATTCCTGCGCTTGTTGCTGCTGCAGTTTGTGAGCTGTGCGCGTGTATGTGTATGTGGCGGCGTGTGCAAACGGGCCACACAACGAGTGCGAAGGATAGACACAATATACACACAGACACAGACATTCGAAGCGCAAGGTGGTTGTTGTTGCAGAGTTGCGGTTGCCGCAGAGATGCACGGTGCGTGAAGATTGTGTGGCGTGCACGTGGCACAGCACCCACCCACCAGTCGGGCCCGGGGAGCAGATCGAAGCAATAGAAGAAGAAAAACGCCAACAAGAGCAAAGAGAAGAAGAAGCACATTCATTAGCAGACAGTTGTTTTGGGGGCGCAGTCGTGGTGTAGTTGTCATCGCCCGGGCAGATTGGTGTCCGTTGGTCGTTAGTTGGCCATTTTTGACAATGACGTGTGTGTGTTCGGATTATGAGTGACACAGAAAGGACATAGTTGACAACAACAAAAACACACGCACACATACATGTAAGTCATCAGGGCACAGTAGTTCATCGCACAACGACGGAGCCAAGGGAGTTAGAGAGAGCGAAGAACGTGGCAACCACGGGACGGAACCAATGGGAGTAAGTGTCATGAACGTTTGTTGTTTTTTGATGTGTTGTTAATAAAGGGGCGCGTGATATTGTATTTGTTCGGTTTGGTTGGTGTGCATTTGCATCGTCGTTCGTGTGTTGGTGTGTGTTGTGGGGGTTTGCGGATACACAGTTGGTTGCAGCCGCAGTCGTTACGAAAGCGAATCGCAGTTGCAAATTAACGCAATCCAGAGTAGCAGTAAAGCAGCAGGATTAAAAAGAGGAAGAGAAGAAAAAGAAAAGAACACAAATAAATAAGGCTTAACACACTTCATCTTAATCGGTTTCGATCAGTTCGATTTGTTTGGTTGATGGAGAGATTTGATTCACGACACATTTGGCTGAAATTGACGAGATGAGGCCTTAGTGGCCACAGCATGGTTGAAGAGGGTATGGGCTAAGATCAGCCACCGGAAGTCACGATCCGTTTGAAGGTGGACACGATTACTGGCTCTAAAGGGGTGTCATGCGGCGGCACAGTTTCGATGCTGCTCTTGTACTTTCGATAGTTGAGTAGTGATGTAACGTGTGAAGCGGGCGGGTGTTCGGATAAATCAAATGGCTTTACTGACTGAGAGGTGGATGGAAGGGTTTGAAAGTAGAACGACATTGGATGAGACAGTGAAGAGATCGTGGATGCAGATCGCGACGGAAAAGTAGATGGGCATCAACAATGGCACCAAAAAGAGAAATTGTGATTCATAACGTTTTCGGTACGTCTTGACGTTTGGGTAGTAAATAGTTCAATTGAATCTGTCAGTGGATTACAAAATAGCTTACGGTGGCCTACAGTGGCCTTAATTACAACACCCAGCCGTGGTACCTTAACGAGGAGAACCCGACATGATTTGAAGCGCATCCCGGAATTCAATTTCCTGGCGGCTCTACAGCTTTGGCAGCATTCGCTACATTGGAGCTGAAAAAAAGTTCAAAACTAAAAAAAAAAAAAATACGAACACAGATTCTACGCTCGAAAAAACGACCACCAGATGGTGGGTCGCCGCCGGGTGAAAGATTTTTCCATCGATTTTCCAATAATCACCCTCCGTGGGAGAGTCGCTCTCCACGGTTCGGTTCCCCGGGTCTACGCCAGATTGGCGGGAGGGAATTTCATTTACACTGTAATTGCTGTGCACAAATTGAGCCAGCAAGCCAATTTCCGTTTGCTTCGCCGCGTCTTATGACGGCACGGGACGGACGGGACTTTCCATTTCGCTGTTGGCGCACATCTTGGAATCTCGTTGCACGGGACACCCTACCCTCTCGGTGGGATGCGCTCTTAAATAACGCCGCTCGGCTAAAGCACGTTACTTTAGTGTGTGCCAAACCATTACACAAACCACACCCGGCCGCAGTGCCCGTGGCCCCGTGTTTATCAAATATCCGCCGCAAATGATGAAATGACGCCCGAACGGGGGCCACGGCAAAACTGGCCTAGGTTACCCACCGGTGCCACCCATCACCACCACCATCACACGGCTTTGAATTACTTGCCGGTGGATGAAAATTCAATTTTCAGCACGACGCCATGGCCGTCGACGGGCGTCCATCTCTGACGCTCTGGGCTGTATATTTTAGTGAAAAAACATTGCACAGGTCCGACATCTTTTTGGTTGGCACGTGGAACGGATGGAAAACCAACGGAGCCCGCGGCGGTCGGGATCTGAGACTCGGAACAACTTCTTCGCCCGGGAGATGACATAACACACAGTGCGGCAGGGCACATTATAGCTTGCTATTCTTCACTGCCCGGAGGCCGTGTGTCGTGAAATGACACCGAAACCCGGCTCATTTGCCGCGCGCCACACCGCAGAGCACGGCACAGAGGTGATAAATATGTAATACCACCAAAAAGGTATCGCTTTCCGAGCGCGAAAAACATCCACGGTGCCCGCCGCCATGCGGACAAGATTAATGGCGAGAGGGCAACCGTTGTTAGCGAGCAGAGTTTGAAAAGGTGTAACTCATCGAGATGATTCTGACAAAGAAGGGGGTGTTTATTTACGCTAAAGCACACAAAATCATTAAAAAAAATGTGGACAACATTTCGGGGCCCAGATATCGCCCGGCACGTCAAAGATAGCGTCTGTCGTTGACACGAAGCTGTGTAGCGAAATGCACAGGAACAACCCGCAAATCCTTCGCACGCGTTCCAGGTCCCCTTCGGGTAGGGTTAACTCTACAGTCACGTGTAGTGCCGAACAGTTAAAACCCGTTGTTGCGCGGCATGTGCTGGTTTGGCGAGCGCAAACACACACGCAAAACGCGTGTTCGGGGGGGCGCGAACCACGTGCACCTCCCTCAGCTGCGTTTGGCTTAGGCGTGTCCGGCGCGAACCCCCGCACCCACCACCGCAGCGGAGAGTCGATTTGAATTCTCCATTTTTGTTCCACGGCTTCCACACTATTTATTCGCGCTGTGTTTAGATTTGCGCCGCGTGCCTTTAATCGATGGGCTTCGGCGACGGGAAACACATTCTCAATCAGTGTGCACAACAACAACAAACTGTATCGCGCGGCCGGCTTTCCCCCCTCCGTGGGCACCCCGCTTCACTTCCGTCTCGACAACATTCCGTGCAACTCGGAGCGGGTACCGAGAACGATTCGAATCAGTGCGCGCGACGGCACGGCAGGAACATAATTGAACCCACGTTCCAGAACTGCATCTTACACCTGAGGGCCTGAGCGTAAGGGAAGCCCTTCCAGCTACAGTGCCCGCGCCCGGCAGCATCACAGCCACAATGACCAATTGTAAGCCTCCCGAGAAGTTGAACCTATTCATTTAGGTGCCCAACCCTACACTACCACCCGACCGGGGCCGTTGAGTTCTGGTAATTAGCTCCGCGTATCGGCAACATCATCACGCTTTAGTGATCACGCACCGCGCCGCCAATGCTGTGGGTGTTTATTTAGTGCTTGAACCACCCCCCCACAAGCGGCGGTCTATGTGGGTCTTGCTTTGGCGGTAAATTCCAAACGCTGGGCTAATCGATTCTCAAATGCACTGGTTCCGTTCTTCGAACGGAAACGATAGCATGCCAATCAAATGAATGATTACATTCAAATAAGTCATGTTCGCACTTTCGACACACGCTTCACGGTCATTTAATTCGATGCAGAGTGTGCTGGTAAAAAGCCGTGCCTGGTGCTGTGGTCCTGGCACTATGATCACATCTCGCTGAAACGTTTGAGTCTAAACACGCTTAACGGCTAAACGTGGCGCTCGGTTGCGCGTAGGTCGATACCGATGACGCATGGATAATCCATTTCAAATGGGTGAGCTTTACGGTTTTGCATTTAAGTGACTGCCAGGAGTGACTGATCACCACGTTCAGCTGCGAATAGTTGCCACTGTCTGCTGTCTTAATCGAAGGCTTAGAAAGGATATATTGAACTTAAAATGGCATAAGCCCCCTAAAGAATGGTTCTGTAATGTCTAGTTATGGTGGTTGAAACCCTGCAACTAATGCGAAAGTAACCTCTCCAGATGCCATCGAACAGACACGCCATAGCCTAACACGAGACATCACCGCGACTCACTAATTTGTTCGGGGCAATTTCCGCAATGTGCAGCTGTTGTTAGAGACAGTATCCCATACTGTTAAACCAAACCGAATGAAGAACGGCACACCAGCGAAGAATTTATATTGTTTCCTGGTGGCCTTGCTGCCTGGTAAATGTTTTGCAGATTGCACACGATATTATGACCATATGTTTGCAACGGTTCTATCTTCTACACGCGGTCCACGCAAACACACCTACGTGCCACGCCACCGACAACGGGCGCAAATAATTTCAGTTGTTGATAGTTTTCCTTCCGTAACGACCACTGGCGAACGGAATCGATTGATTTAGCGGATAAACTCGCATTTAGAGCCAGTGTGCAGAGTTTACGAGCTAAGCAACGTGTTTGTCCCTGAACCGGTCCCTGGCTGATGCCACAGGCTGTCACCGACAGCTTTCGGTGCAACGTTGCAAGCTGCAGCTAACAGCAACACATGCTTGATTGACAGCGCAAGCAATAACATTCAAGGGTAGAATAAACAGAAAATCCCACCATAAACCATTTGAACTCAGCGCTCGAACTCAAGCGCTAACCCAAAACCAAACACGTTTGTTGAAGAACGGTAAAATTACAAAACGATTGACATTTCTGGTATTGGTATTTCTTCAGTGCGCGTGAATCTAAAATTAGACAAAAAAGCTGGCGAAGCATCAAAAGCATGCCAAAGGTCGAATATAAGTAGCTGAACGGCTAAGTCATAAAGCAGGGTTATTAGTACACTATAAGGTTCTGCCTTGAGCGATCTGATCTCGGTAGTGTAATCTGTGCAATTTTGGGGAAATAGTCATCAATCGCTTATCACGCCCCACAGTAGAACCTATTTTAAACGTTACAAAAAAACGATTCGCCTTCGTCTTTCCAAACCATCCTCCCAAACGCCTTATGGATTCGTTACGTAATCGCTCTGAAATTTCGATTCAATTACCTCACATCGCGCTTACTCACATGGTGCGGCTTAGGCGAAGAAACTTCACAACCAACTTTTCACTATTAAAAGCTACAACATGGTCCAACTAGTGCCGCTACCAACCCTTGGTGACCGAAAGTCTACGCGTTGGCCCCAAAAACGGGACGCGAACGCAAGACCGAACGAACAAGTTTCAAAGTAATTATCTACCTTTCATAACTTTTTCCAAATTTCGCTAAAGCGCCCACTGCTCGCGGGCACAACGGTGAAGATGCCAGGAACTCGTTCAGTCTTCCCCCCCCTGGCCGACTCCAGGCGTGTTCGGCTCCAGCACGACCCCCCACAAACGAAGGGCGGATTGATTGTAAAAAAAAACAGTCAGTTTCTCGGCTCAAAATGAAAGCTAAAAATACCACGTTGGTACACGGCCGGTGCCATCGGCTCAACGAGCGGTCATGCGCGCGCAACGTCGTACTCTATTTTCATGATTACTGCGTTTCACACCGTTAGTCGTGTGTATTGAGCATGTTTAAACTGTACAATAATGACCTTCTTAGAACCACTTTGGGTGAGAACATTTGGTTCAAGGTCTGCCTCAGGAGGTATCGAAACGAAATGTTTTAAATCCAAATTTATTAGATCCCACCGCTGGCAGTGCCACGCAGCTACTTGAACTATATAAAACATGATTTAAACACGCTACTGTCGGGCCCTCGTCGGTTGCTGGCTTATTTATTTGTAAACACACCACGGAACACTGTACATTGCGTTTCTACAACCTTTTTACACCTTTTCACATGACCAACCGCACGTCAGCACTCGAAAGAGGCGTTGGACCTTTTCTTCGATCAGAGGGCACCTCGGGTAGAGACTGTGGAGGGCACCACACAGGTTCACGGTTCACCGAGGGTTTTTGGGGGAGAAATTAATATTACAGTTTTCCGTGAAGGAGGGAGATTCGGGATGTTTGTTTCATTCCGGACCTCGAAGGGTGCCCATCCGCCCGCCCGCCCGCTCGAGAGAAGAGAAATCGGACATTATTAATGTGTGATTAGTCAATCGATGGAATCACCACCGCGTAGCAATACAGCTTTAATAGCAATATAGCTTTCAGCTTGCCTTTTGTGTCTGTACCAGAGCGAAGTGGGTTATGTTTCATTTATGTAGCTTCATTTCCTCCACAACTGTCCAACTGTTGAGAAAAAAAGAAAATCTAGGCCCGCGGGCTTCGACTTTCAAAGTTGAACATCTTTCTCGTACCCGAGCACGAGGACCTCCAGGGGCATTCTAAGCATAAGTCACGCCCTTCGTTGGCCACCGCAAAGAAGCGACGCTACTTTTGCTTATCTCGCATTTCATACATTTTTCAGCGGCACCGGTAGCGATGTTTGATAAATTCGTAATTCAAAGGACACCTCCAGTCAGGCGCCGCACAACAATGTCCCTAGCGCCGCCGGGCTGTTCAATCGATGTCCCCCGCTAACTCGTTGCGCGCCTCTTATCAGTGGTCGAATCTGACCCGAAGGAGCCTATCCATGGCGCAGCAAGCAACTCACTTGTGCTTTTTGCCTGACGCTTTTCACTTTCCATGCTGGCTCGAAAGAAAAAGAAGACGCTGAAGAGTGCGAAAAATCGGGCCTCGAGTTAAGGAAGCCCACTGTGGGTGCTGCCACCAGTGGGGAAATATGAAAGCGAGGCTGTGTTGGCCGATTATTCAGCTTGACTGCAGCGCACCCGTTGGGTGGACATACCAGGCCAACAATAATCCTTTTTCCGTCCATTCCCTGGCACGCGGGTCTAGCGGGTGTCATGGTCAACGAACGATGGCCAGGATAGCAGCAAGACGGACCTGCTTGCGCGTGCTTGAAAAATTCAACCTCCAGTCTGCCCCATAACCTGGGCGGCACCTGGCGAATCTGGAACGGGATATCGGGTAGAAACTGGCACACACCGCAGTCCCGCCGGCCAATCCTGGCTGCGTCGACTTCCTGTGCTTCACCGGGCTTCACACATCAACACACAACACGCTTGCCTGGCCCCGACCTCGCCTAAAGAAGAAACCATAGCGGAAGCGTTCTAGAGCGCCAGCTAGCCCTGTTGTGTACCGCGCGCGTGCTATGTCCGTCCACACGTGTGCTGTGGGGCGTCCCGGCGCAGAACTATCGATTTTCTCAATCGCTGATAAATAAGGGCGAGGTTTTCCGGCCCTGCACACACCCGTAGCGATAAGAATCGATGGCAGAGCGGCAGCTGTGGTGGTGCACGTGAGCAGAACCAGCTATCGTCGGCCAAGGAATCGGCCGGATGGCGCGCATCACAGAACTGCGCCACGGTGCGTCGTTTGACATTTTAAATTGTATTAGCAGCAGCAGCAGCAGCACGAAGAAGCAAGACCCTCCACCGTCGGGCTGCCATGATTAAAAGCAATATGCAAAACTAGCCGCTACTGCTGCTTCCTAAGGCCGGTGCAACAAGTTCCCGAGTGCGCCGGTGGCGGCCATTTTGCTGGTCACCAATGCATACAATGCAGAAGGAGATCGTGGGCACCCACCCAGGGCCGGCAAGGGCCAAAAATCGATCGAAACCATGAGCCTTCCCCCAATGGACCACAGGCCGACGTAAAACTGTTGAGCGCCGCGTGCCGAGCGAACTAGGTTTTCCAGGACACTGGGCGTGTGCGTGTGAGTGCATTCCGTGTCAAGGACATTCGGCGGGAACGGGAAGCGATAAAGCCGCGGTCGGTCGGTATGGTAATTCGGGCCAAAGAAAGCACATAATCGCGAAACTATGCCCCAGGAGCGTGATGTCGAGTGCTGCCGGTAGCACAAAGAGGACGATTAGAGCCGTCCGTCTCGACCGTTCGCTGTACGGCGCCGTCCTCCTTCGGCCAGCCTGGTAGCAGCTTATTGCCGATAATAAAAGACGATTATGCATCCAGAAGAAGCTACGTGAGCTCAAAACGGAAGGGCAGCCGGGTGTGTAAGCACAACTGAAACTAGGATAATGGTGAAAGTATTTTAATATTTCACTCAGACCGGGATTCGGATTCGGCGGGACACGCTACTGCACCTTGCGCACAGTTTATTAATTCCTACTTTTAGGGTTTCCCGACTAACTCTTACCGATTAGGAATAAACCAGAGAAGGGTATTTTTCTTTCTCGTGCACCTCACCAAACGGGACTATCCTTGGGCCTTAGACAGACCAACCATAGAGCGAGCACTTTTTATACGATAACAATGATAGGAATTCCGACGGGTGAGACGCTTTTACCACCCCCTTAAACTTATCAATAATCTTGACCCTCACTGATTTACTGTACATACAGAGAGACAAAAATCGGCAACCAGTGCGCCAAATGCAAATACGCCAAAATGCAATCAATGGGATCGAAAGCGAATGCTGAATTATCTGCACAGATCTCGCAGAATTGCGTGACCAACGGACAGACCCGAAGAAAGCGTATACCCCATGCAACGGTGGGTTCCTTGCTGGCCTCAAATCATCATGCATTCGACAGCGCATACCGAGACCTCACCTAGCCAGACACCACCGCCAGTCGTCGAGGCCACGGCAGCGCACAAAGAAGCGCGTGTCGCGCGCCTTTCTCAGTCCCATTGGATAAGATATTTCGACAAAGATTGGTATGGGCTATGGTAAAAATAAACCCCAACAACGACGGCGGCGGCGGCCATCAGAGTCAAGAAGTGGACCAAGAAGGAATGGCCCCGATTCGCCGGAACGTGCGAATTGGAGTAATGAAAAAGCCGTAGAAAAAAAAATTAGCTTCCGATTTAGAGCGTTAGGCGACAAATGTGGCACAATCAAATCGCGTTCGATCAGCCCTGCCGCTCAGAAGGCAAAAGAAGTTTCTTTGCATGTTAGGTGTTGTTTCCTTTGGAAAAGCTCCACCATGCTGATTTTTAATAACTTTTGAAATTCGCCAAATCTCTCTCTTGGGCGGCGCAAACACAACCACCTCTTGACGCGGTGGTACCTTGCGGTGCCTTGTGTAGGGACTACCTGTACATGGTAGGAAGTAAATATGCTGAGCCTGATAAGATACAAGATCTCGCTGGCCACAACTTATCAGCGTCGCACGACCTCGATGGTACGCACCACAGGGCATATTGTATACTTCCTCTTCGTCTCCCTCGTGAAACATTATCATTTCCGCGAATTGAGTTTAAAAAAAACCTGATAACGTCATGATCCTTGGTGTTGTTGTTTTTATTTTATCGGCACACGGAATTGTTTGCCCTTCATAACGTTTGCCCCGGAGTTGGAGAATGAAAAAAAAGTTTAAGTAAATTTGGTGTCTTTTCCTCAGCCGATGCTATTTCGTTATTTTCAGTAGCGAGAAAACTATGGCCGCCAAACCGGGAAAACAGAAACCACCTGAAACCGGTTGAAGTAACAACTATTTTTGGAAACACGATGCGGGCCGTTCGGATTTTATACATTTCGAACGAACGCGCACCGCACACATGGCGGGAACCATCGCGCAGCCTTGCAGTGAGTCCAGCACTCGGCTCACTTTGCGCCGACTTTGGGCAGCGAGCGTTTGATTTAAACCCCAACTAAATAACATATTCGGTCACCAGAACGCACTAACTATAACCCCATCCCAACGTGACCAACCGCGCGTGCGACTGAGCTTTGCGTGTTCGGCCACGTGTTAGTATACTTTCAAACAGAATGTGTGGCCGACGGCGAGTGGTCAACTTTTGGAAGCAACGATGTTTCCGATAGTAGTGTCACAGACATTCACGACAAACAGGGGTCTAAAAATAGAAGGCACCTCCCGCTGGCGGACACATGCGGCGGGTGGCATACTTTGCTTCGTGTTGGGGTCGCACGGCGACTCACTGCGTTCCAGCCAGAAGGTGACATTTGTGCAATATTACGATGGTGCCATGCCATTTGTCGAACACGCACCCCACACAGCGAGAAATCCAAAGCGCACGGCGCACACCAAAAATGGATCTTTACGGTGGTCGCGCAGCCATCACGTGGATCACAGTATATTGACTGAATTGGAGCAACAACTGACAGAGTGTGAGTGGACGAAACAAGTCGGTGGCCATAAAGTAATAGAGATGGCACAGTTAAAGGACAACTTGTTTTGGTTAAAGGACACGACACGGGCGGGTTTCGGTACAGTAGCAGCACACACCGAAAATCTAACGATAAACATCACGCTGTTTCCAGCGATCGATCGCATCGATCACCGTTAGAAGACGTCGAATTGAATGACGCTCTATCAACAGTCGGCGTAGTTGATTCGCACTTCGGTCCGAGAAACTGTATCCAGGCACTCGATAGCACCTTGTTGATGGGCAGACGTTTTGGAACATAAATAAAGCATCAGCAAAACTACGAACTGGATCGGCACTGACGTCGTATACGTGGGGTGTTACACTAGTTAGATCCGCCCAAGCCCAGCACAACAAGACGGTAGCGTATTTACATTGGCGAACTGAGGGAACGCGATAAAAATAGCAATCGTCACACAACAACACGCGAATCCGTCGAAGGCATCGATCGTGAACGATATTTAGTCGACCCGTCTCTTAATCAAGGCGTCTCCACTCGAATCAGAAGCAACTTGCGGTAGTGTCTGGTCTGCCCAAGTTTCTTGATAAATTCTTCCAGCACCGCATACCTCCCACGGCCTCGCATCGTGCACCACCGTGTAGCATGAAGGTGATGCCGCTATTACAACGCGAGAAGTGAGTTGCGTTTGTGGCCTGAATCTTTCTCACTCTCTCTCTCCCGGAACCATATGTTCTGTGCTATTTCAAATTGTGAATTTCACAGTCGGCTGCTATTTTTAACCTATGCAAAGAGACCCTCTTTATCGTCTCCAGCCCATTAGCATCCGTGCTGTGTTGTGTTCGCACAACAAATTCACCCTAGGCACGTGAACTTTTTTATAGCCCCATACAGTCGTAGACCCAATCGATCCGGGGCGCGATTCAAATATTTGCACGAAAAGTATTAATAATCACCGGGCGATTTAAGCCAGTGTGAGAACGCACGAGTGGGCCAAAATGCAGTGGGAAATGTAAAATACAGAATGATGCCCAGAAAAAGCGGATCACTGTCGGTCGAACATACCATCGTGATGTTTTTACATTGCCCTCCCATGGGCCTCGTGGGGCTGTTCGTTATTTTTGCCGAATGTTATCAAACCAAAGTTTCGAGGGAAACGTGTCCTTCCAACAGCTTATAGGTTGAACATAAAGTCGAATCGAAGAAGACGTGAGGGACCCAGGGATGACGAGCATCGGCAAACACACTCAGTTACAGGATACAGGCACATACACGTAAAGCACTCAGCCTCACATACCGTAGGTTTTTCAGCCAAATTTGACATTCCATTTTCGTTGTTTCCACCACCACACCAACGGCGGAAGGTCGCATTTTCCCGTCAGGCGGCACACACAAGTCACCTCTTGCCGGTCGGCTGCCGGCGTGATAAGAAAGAAACAACCACAGAACCGTGTGTTTGAAAGCGTTCGCAAAAGAAAATGGTGTGATTTATGCTAACGAGCACCGCACCGCGTCATTTCTGAGCGTAGGGAATGTTTACAAATGATATAACCATGAAACGCATGGCCGAGGTAGGTTTCGAAAGTGTAGCGAACACCACGTCGGTCGATAAGGAATGGAATATTTAATTTAAGAATCAAATTTAACATAACGCTATGGTACTCTTGACCCGGTATGGCAATACACTCAACAGCGAGCTCGTGCATCGTCAAAGCTGTGGGGTTGTTTGGGGTCCACTCACTTTTTTGCGTTTGGCAAAAACTCGCATCTTTTGGAGTAAACAATCATCAATAAGATACACGGTGGCTTAAGGCTAAGAACCAAACACGCTACTACGCGGATCCTAATGATGAGCAGTGACCAGTTACAAAAAACAATCTTGAGTCCGCACTCGGCCTCGGCACGGCATTAGGAGTTTAGTTGCTGTCCAAATTCGAAAAATTGGCCATCGTCAAATATGGATCGCGCACCCAAATCAGGTGTATCCGAATGGATAGCGACAGCACAACGTAAAACAAACATCAAATCGATCAAGACAAATAGAGAATGATGCGAACTCCTTTCTCGGTTCGTGACCAACGAGTACCCCGGAGTTCGGTTGGAGGGTCGGAAATCCACACTGACCATCCTCGACACGTTTCGAAATCTTATTCGTTTTATATTCGATCAACAGAGCGGGGATGCAATTAAGGCAGCTTTAGGAGGCGCGTGACCTCACGAATAGATTCTCATCCTGGTTATTGAAAGATAATGTTACACACATTTCTGAGCTGGTGCGAAGCTTCCTTTGACAAGAATTGAATAGTACAGTAATTGACATAGTACTTTCTACGACGAAAGCTATGTAAAAAAAAGAATCCAAACATGCATGGGTGCGTCGGACGCTTTAAGAAACATGAAGATTACCATTACGGTGTGCCGTGCGGTGAAGGCTCATTTCATCTCGCGGCTGGTGGGCGGCACCACGCTCCCGTTTGGAGCCGAAGTGGATAGAAAAAAGTGCTTGTAGCAAAAACATGTAAAACCCATCGCAAAACCCACCACCGGAAATCAAGCATTGACTTCGCTTGGTGTGGTCTCAGCGAACAGCAACAAGCGGCAAAAAGTGCTAAATGGTCGTCGTCTCGGCGAGATCCCACAACCAGAAATTACCATAGAATGGAGCGGTAAAGAAACCCCCACAAATGCTGCGTGCGGCTAGCGAGAGAAAGAGAGACGGTTGTGGTGGCGGAGGGAGCGAAATCAGATCATCGCCACCCATCCGTGGCTCAATAAATTTTTAACCACCTTCGCACATAGCCGCGGGTCTCTTTTAAGACGAACACCTTTTGCGCGTCTTCGTCTTCATTCATGTTTCTGCTGCCGCCGGTTTGGGCCGCCGCTGAGGAGCAGGCGTTTGGGCGGGATGCGGGTCATCATCTGCTCTGTTTCGCCCACAGAAGCACACTCCGGAGAAGCTAACGGATTTGCGGAGGCCGATAGCGGCATTCAACACCCGCTCACGCCCCGCGCTCATGGATAGTTCTTTCTTAATTACATTTTTTCTTACGTTCCTCCTTCGGTTGCGCATCGATGTTTGAGGGCATCATGGAATGCTGAGTGGAAACATTGGGGAGGGCATCAAGATACCGGGGCCGGTTTTTATAGGTCTTCCGACCATCAATCCGCCGGTGGATGAAGAATAGTTTGCCGACAACGCATTTAGCTTCTGGGAGGCAAGAGTCAAACTGGGTGCCTTGTTGACGTGTTGATAAATGTGTGATTTAGGAACAACTGACCGTTGACTGGAGATTTGTTGTAAGCGTTTTAGCTCCAAAACTTGATACAAACAACAGCAACCCATTTTGGGGTGTCGAAACGTGCAGAAGTAGATCAAAAAATGAACCAAAGTTAATAATAGAGATGGCAAAACATGAAAAATTCTCCTGACTTACAGGACACAGCTAAGAAACAGGGGGAGGCGCACTCAGAGCATCCATTTGCATAACGGATCGAACTTCAATTAAAATACCGCGCAAACTGATACTATCGGTGATCCGTCACAAAAATAGTTTCATCCGGTTTCGCAGTTGCCCCACCAAAAAAGCGTTCGGCTCATACCGTTTACATTGGCACACGAATAAATAGACCAATCGATGGAACTGGTGGCAATGGTTGCGCTTACAGTGACGGACAAAGTGTAGGCTGCATGTACGGACGATCGAGCGTGATACGCTCGATAAGTAGTAATGTCTACCACGACGCTATACGTTATCAAATGTAGATGTGAACATTTGTGGAGGGAACCGGAAAAATGTGGTGCAAGGTAGTGACAGTCCTTCAAAGTCCTGAAAGTTTAGTATGAACCAATGATAACCACACGAATAAAGTACAGTGTTTGGTACAAGTAACAATGTGATTGTGAAACTATTGGGACAAAGTAATGTGTTGGATCGTACTTGCGCTGCTTGATTTATGCTACGAGTGTTTCAAATGAAGGGACCAATATGGTACAATATCCCCTTCTTCCGCTTTGCGTACTCACCTTCCAAGAGCCGTTGGATCAGATTGTCTACGTCCAGCACGTGATCGACCATTTTGAGTGCAGTGTGGCTCCGAAACGGGTTACTTCTCGGGGATGTATCGATTAGCCTTTTTGTTCAGCAATACCAGGGGCCCGGCACTTTCGGACAGACGATGATTGGCTCGCGCGGTCAGTCAGTTTGCGGTCGACCGCGGTGATTGATTACCACACCGTTCCCGCGCCTTTTTCTTTCCGTGGACCACACAATTTTATCACCTACAAAATAAGCACTGGCGAATTTTCCCGCAGATTGAACTGAATGCGAGCAAACGGCAATCCACGGTTTACTAGATGAACTGGCAATTTAGCTTGCTCACCAGCACACGCACTTCGTCACTCCTGCTTCCCAAAGCTCATAATCTCTCGCGGGTTTCCACTTCAGCGTTACTTGGTTTTACTATTTTTGGTGTAGGAAAACGTAATCTCCAATATAGTGAGTTAAACCGGCCGGAGTGTTCCGAGAACACGAAGCGGCTCGTCTGTGTCACGCCTGTGTTTTATTAATAAACAAACAGGCAACCCACTTTTCAACCCTCGCTCGGGCACGGTTACTAGATTGCCTCTCGGTGTCAACGCTGTTTTCCCGCGGGCGTATCACGTTGTCAGCACTTTGTTCTATTGCACAACACTCAGGCTATGTTTTTTGTGCGCACCAAATCTGCAAAACAAAATGTAGCAAATAGATTTATTAATAAGCCTCGCATAATGCTGATAAGGAGCAGCATTTTTGCATTCGATGACATAATATTGAAGCGATTGCAGAAGTAATGAAATAAAACTTTAAAATGATGCAAATGTGTTTTTGTGGTTTTTTTTCGTATCACTGTACGCACGCGTGAGTGGTTCCCTCTCGGCGCCTAAAGGTGGTTCACAGCGAGTTGCACACACGCGCAACGATGACGCACGAAAAAGGCGTCCCCGTGTCGCACATCGATTCTTAGCGGCCACCGCACACAGCAAAACAAAACAAACGCACACCTCTCTCTCTTAGTTTGAACGCAATGAAGAAAACAACAAAATTGTTCGCTTGCAAAAGAACCGGTGACAACCACTACAACCACACGGCTCTCCCGCGGCATGTGCACACACAGTGACGCGGAACGAAGGTGTAGAAGCGACGATACGGAGAGCGCGCGCGTGTTGCGGCTGTTACGATATTTTTGGCTATCGGTTCAACAGAATCAGGTGGCGTCTTGGTCTCGGAATCACCCACCGACGAGGCCGGAAGCCGTTTACTACGTTTACTAGATGGTGAGCCACGCAAAACGAAAAGTCGCGTGGGGAAGCAAAATGCAACGAAGCGCAACCAAATCACCCGCGAACCAAGTGGCAACCACCATCGCGAGAACCTAAGTCGAACAATAACGAGAAAAGAAATCCCTCCACCGTGTCGCTTATCTTTCACGCTGCGAAACTCGGATTCCGTTCTCGATATCTTCCCATTGGCTCGGCCGAGGAGCATAAATTTTCACTTCTACTTCCGCGAAGAAGGGCAGGGCACCATTTCCTTCGTTGAATGGATTTTTTATGCTACCCGAACAAATGATTTCCTGTTTCCATGGACTATTGTCACCGCTTCCGGAACCGGAACATAAAACACTTTTGCTAAACCGACGGGTACCCGCGATTGGGCAACAGATTCATCCGTACAATGGAGAATGCGAAAATTTTCACTTCCAGCTTTTCGCGCTGATGACCACTCGGGATCGTTGCGACGGGTGGAGTGGAGAAAAGTCAAACTCCTTGTTTGCCTGTCGTGTGGTAGGGCGTTGTTTCGTTTCTATTGCTTCACACTTACAAAAACAGAGCTGCCAACGAAGCACGCACGAAGAGGCAGCCTTTTCTCACGGGAAGTTTCGCTTCGGGCGGAAAAATTTCGGTCACGTCAAAACTAAACTTTTCTCCACTCTGCGTCAAAATTGTTTGTCGAAATTTCAATTGTCAATTGTCTCCTTTCGCTCAGGCGTTCCCGGGCTCTGTTTTTCTCTTTTCTCTCCCGTTTCTCTGCGTTGCTCTCTGTTTTCTGCGTTCCTAGGCTCTGTTTTTCTCGTTTTGGTCTCGTTTTTCTGACCTGTCCGCACGTACGGGAAAGAGATGGCTGACGCTGGAGCGAAGTAGCAAATTTCGATTTTCGAACCTGACTCTCTGCATGCTGTCAAATGCCGTGCCCGATGCTGTCACTCAAGAGCCTTTTAAGTTTATTTCGTATTGTAATCAAAATTATTGCTATCTCAGCAACACTCTTAATATAATGTGCTGAGAGACAACTCCATTAAATTTCTTTAAGTTGAGAAGGTGTATAAATTCAAATTTGTTTTCAAGCAACAGTTCTGGCCACCCTAATTCACAGCACTCGTAAGGCCGCTAAAGCCATCTGCCAGCACCAACGAATGACGAAATGACAGCTGCTTTCGCGTGCGGAGAATTCAGAAATAAGTCAAACAAGCGTAGCCAAAACAACGCTGGCGTAAATTTTTAGGATTTGATCGTACAAATTGTCTACGGTTGTTGGTAGTTGCGGAGCAAAATGCCGCCCGACAGTGCACCGATTGAGTTGACCAGCCAAACATGTCGCCTCTGCCTGAACATCAGTAACGAATTGTTAGCCATCGAGTCTGCCCTCACGCCGTCCGAGCTAAGTAACGTCGTGGACAAATTTCTTAACATCGACGTAAGTATGGTGTGGCCGGATACAGGTGGACGGAAAACTGAAACATTCTCGCGTTGCAGCTAAAGGACAACTGGCCTTTCAACAATGCTTGCGACAACTGCCTGTACGAAGTGCGCCGGATGGAGAACCTCCGAGTGGCATACGATGAAAAGAATCGCATTTTTGATGTACTTTGGACGTAAGTTGCCCTTAACTAATCTGACCTTTCTTATGAAGTTTCTTAAAGCGTTGGTTGTGTTCGCAGACAATACAAACGAATCCACTCGCAAGAGAACAAGAAATCGATTGTGATTCACCAGGATCTGGTTAACATGAACAAAGTTACGGAAGGATACATAATCGGCGACATGGTTCTAGAAAATACGGGGTTGGATGCAGATTCTACGACGTTGCTCATCAAGAGCGCGGACGACCATGGACTGGATATGATCATCAAGCGGGAAGATATCGACTCGGCACTCGAGGAGGAGCTAGTGTACGAGGAAATGCTCCTGGAAGAATCGGAACTCGACGACAACATTGAGCTTATAGAGGAAGACAAAGAGGTGTTACTTGGGGAAGAGCAGGAAGAAGAAAAGATGCAAATGGCGCAGCATGCGACGGAACATGATCCAAATGAAGACATAGAAGTGATTGATGAAGAAATTGAGGGGTACCATATTCATTCGGTTTCCGAACTAGAAGAACCCTGCAACGCAACGGCCAGCGGAAACGAACTCGAGCAGGAGCCAGTCGATGATAGTGAAGGCTATTTCGATAGAACGTTAAATTGTTGCTATCTCTGCATGCAGACATTCGATGATCTGGAGAGTCTCAACGAACACTTTGACGGTCAGCACCAGGATGCGTTGCCGTTCCACTGCGACAAGTGTCTCGCATACTATCCGACATTTGAGGACGTTAATCGCCACCTCATCTCACACGTTTACCCATTCGTGTGTCTGTACTGCCCCCGCCAGTACAGTGACGAGCGCCGACTGCTGCAGCATAATAAAACATGCCGCTCCTACAGATGCCCTCACTGTCCGGCCGAGTTTGAGGTTATGGCGCATCTGAACACACACAAAAAACAGCACACGGCCCTGGTACGGTTAGCGAATCGTTGCAGAAGTTGCGGCAAAACATTCACTCAGCAAAGCAATCTGGTGCGCCACCTAAACATGCGAAACTGCGGGAAAACCGGAACAAAGTTGTCGAACAAAGCGGAGCGTGCGGCCCTTTTGGAGCGTATGCGACCCGCCAAGCAGCGAAGTGAAAGCAGTTTGAGTGGCCACGATGGGATGCGGCTGAAGAATGTGCTCGTGTGCCAGGTGTGCGGCCGCAGTTTCGATAGCAATTGCAACCTGGCCCGCCACATTGACCGGGAGCATGCGGAATTCAAGTTTCAGCTGTTTGCGTGCGACGTATGTCCAAAGAAGTTCACCGTGTTCGAGAAATGTATCCGCCACCGGACGTTTCACAGGCGCTCGCGGCAAAAGCCAAAACAGGCGAAGCAGGGTGGCTCCGACACGGTGTGCAAAATATGCCAAAAGGAGTTCCGGGTCGACTATTTGATGCTGCGCCACTTGGCAGAGGCCCACTCGCTGGCGCTGGAGTTGTTTCAGTGTGATCAGTGCGGCCGAAAGTTTTCGACTGAGGCGAAACTCCGCAAACACGTTTACAACAGTCACCGTGAGAACAAAACGCTGTACGTGTGCTCGCACTGCGGACAGAAGTTTGAGAAGAGGCTTACCCTGAAGGACCACGAGGCAAAGCACTTGGGAATGCAGGCGTACCGGTGTACCGTGTGCGACAAAACCTTCATCCACAAGCACAGTCTCGACCGGCACGCACTCGTGCACAGTGACACGAAGATGTTTGAGTGCGAATTTTGTCACAAGAGCTTCAAGCGCAACAATACCCTCGTGATCCACCGGAGAACACACACCGGAGAGAAACCTTACGAGTGTGAACCATGTGGTCTACGATTTATCGACTCGAGTACGCTCATCAAGCACCGTCAACGTCAGCACACGAAAACCGAGTGATGCACTTTCCGGTCCGTTACACTTTTCCAATATATTTTTGTTTTGTAGAATTCGAAATCGGACACTCATTACTTGTGCGTGAGCCTCTTTAAAATTGAACCAGTAATTGCGTATATCATTTAAATAATTTGCAGCCGTTGAGTGACAAAGCCCTGCAAATGACATAATGACTGGAAAATACACACATTTTTCAAAGTTAGGTTGTAACGGGTTGGTTTGTTGGCAAAAACAGCCGCCTCTCTTTCGAATGCGGACCTACCGTGTAAGAAAATAAAAAACGGCTTCTTCAAAAGGATACTGAGTCCATTTGCCCTTCATTTCCTGTGTTGCGTGTAGGACGGCAAAAACCTCCAAATATTGTAAACTAATCGATGAAGAACCCGAAAGCCGAAACTTGACGAGAGCGTTGAAATCAGTCAAAAAGGAACCAGATTTTCACAAACCACTGAGAACATGTCGCCACTGGTTAAAGGGGTAAAAGTTTTCGTTTGTATCAATGATCCCTATCATTTACATATGTTTTTGATTGAATAAAGTATTTTTTCTTCCTCGTTTTATGATGACCGTTGTTCCGTTGTTCGGTATCAATATTTCAATTTGAATTTGTCAGTTTGAAAAGAGTCATCTATTGAGGAAAAGTTGAACCAATTTACCGTAGTAAAATTGGTGAGAAATATTTCGATGCTTGAAATATTTTGATACCAAGATCCGATGAAAATAACTGCAATTCAAATATACCCGCCGTTTAAACGAATCCACTAGCATTAAATAAACAGTCCTACTTCCGAAGCTATACACCGGTTGATTACACAGTTTCCACAGAATCAATTGTTTCATTGTGTAATGTGATTGTTCCGACAGTTAGTCAGTTTTGCTGCAAATATATGTTCTTTATTTCTGGTTTAATCAAATGGGATTGAAATCAAATTTAAGCAAATAGATGTTAGTTTGCTTTTTGCGGAGCACTGTTGTACTGGAACAAGGAGTACTCCATGTTACATACATGTGGCAACACAACGTGTTATCCAATCGTTTAGAGATCGATAAAGTTCACCCGACGACCATCGAACGCTGTGCGAGACTTTTTTCCCTTCTTGGCCGTTTTCGAAACAATTGATAGCGTTTACCTTGATGCCAGAAGCGTTGGAAAGAGCACCATCATTTATTCTTATTCGGCGCTAGGTACCGTGGGGATTTGCTCACCGAAACCGGAGAATCAGCAGCGTCAGACTCTGGGAGCACGTGGCCGTCACGCTCGAAACGCTCACCGACATTCGGTGTAAGCATATTTATGTGCCCGAGGGGTGTCCTCAGCGCAAAACGTTCGAAAATTGTGCTTCCGGCCAGCACGTTCGACATAATAAATATTTTTGCAGAATATTGAACAACATTTGATCATGTATGTACATTTTGATGAGGTGTAGAATGGTTTTGCCTGCGGTATTTGGTTTACCTATGAAGGCGGGTTTTTCGATTTTCCAGGACAGTTTCTTTGGTACGTACATTCAGGAAAAATTAGAATTGAAGGTACGCAGTACTGAATTTTCACGCTTCGCGTCACAGCATATTTACCACGTTATCATGGTTCTACTTTGGACTATACTACTATTTCGTTGTACTATTATTTCAAAATACAACTGGTACCGTGGGACATGGCGAGAAATTCACTACTCTTCCTTATTGGTATAGAAGAAATATTCGAGCTTGCTTGCACTACAATGCCATGCATTATCGTAACAGAAAAAACACCCCCTAAGTTACGCTGTAAATCGTTTCGTTAATTATATTCGATTACGATTGTTTTAGTATCCTCTTGGCAGACAATCTACGACGTGGCACGAAACCACACAAACCACCGATCGCAAAGTGCTTGTCATACATTCTCATTAGCCTAAGACTCCGTACGGCAACGTAATGTGCTGCGGACGTCCTGCTTACGGCCGATCGGAAAAGAAATGTTTTTGGCGCTGGAAACTGGACTATCAAAGAATGGGGCATCTCGTCCGGGCTTCGGGGCGATCATAAATCCCAAAGGGGCACCAAAGACAAGACCAGACGCCAGCCAAAAAACCGCGGGAAACTAATACGTCGTCGTCGCCGTCGTGGTTCCCGGATGTGCGGTTTTGCCCATTTTTTGCCTTCTACTATGTCTCCTGCGGGACGACAAAATAAATTCCAATTTACGCAAGAATTGGAACCGAAGGAACAGCTCGATTTTGCGCTATCCTTGCGACAGTTTGCGAAAGTATTCAAAAGTGTCCTGCTTGCCAGCGAATACGAGTTTCTCAATGCGCACCATTAAAAACCAGGCATGTGGAGGACACGCATGCAAATGGTCATTTGTTTAACGCTAGTGGCAGCGGTGAGGGGATGGCACTTTGTTCCCTGGCTGGCAGGATGAAGTGGAAATGTGTTTATAATTTAATTAAGCACCAATCCTACCCTCCGCCAGCGATTCTTCGTAGAATTGATTCGATAGTTAGCCCGAAGTGCTATGTTTGCGCATTGTGGTTGAACAATTTTTCTGTCGCCCAAAAGTTCCGTTTCTTTCCGCACTCCAAGTCGCAACGCCGGACAAATAAACATCGGACCAAGCAATGTACGACCGGAAAGGGTTTCATGGGAGTTTTTGTTTTGGGCAGCGTTACCCTCGCTGATGTAAACCGAGCGAGAGTCTTTCTAATGTGTTGTTGATGCAGATTTACGACACACAATTCCTGCCGTCACGAGGACCGCCAATGGAACAGCGCCAGGGTGGAAACGATTTACTATAAACGGCCATGCCCTACGCTTTCCGGTTAATTGAGTTTCGAGCGGCGTTACAGTACTCCGCCCGCACTGGAACCACCAACCTGCCAGTTCATCCCCGGTCGAGAGTAGAAAGTCGACTTCGAACACTTTTGCACATTCAATCTAAACCGCCGGTTCCGCTGGCGACGCCTTGTTCACTCCTTCCGATCGGGACACGTGTCGGGCACGTGGCACGAGGACGTCCTTGCGGCGGCGCCACAGCCGGCGCGCTGGTGTAACGATCGTTGTTTACAAGAAGTTTACACCCTTTAATTATGCAATTAAAATGCTATATAAACAAGCAAACGCGTACGTATTGCCTCGTCTAACTCCGTGTAGCTGATTCAAGAGCCACGTGGGCCTGAGCACCGCAAGGCGCCACTTGCACCGCTTAGGATGACACAGCAATGATTCTCTTACACAAAATACGATCGTATTTGATTTAGGGTGTTTACTCTATCACGAAGAAAAGTAATTCAAAAATTTTCATAGTTTCGAAATAAAGCAAAAGTATCAATTGATGGTCTACTAATTAACACAGTGAGGTAACATTATGTGAGTTTGTGGACATCGTTGATATTGAGTTGTTACAGAATGCGGAGAAAGTTTGTAAACATTTCAAGGAATGTTTTCGAAAGCTTGTATAGCGTGTGCTAATGTTGTGCCGTAAATTGTTGCTCGACATTGTTTTGGAGTTTATCAAATCACCACAAATCTATTTAATCTAGTCAAATCTAATCCTGCGAATGTTGCTGTCCTTAATTCGTTATAACTTTTAATTCACGGCTCAATGAGCTATTCCTTTCATATATATTTTTTAAATTAATCATTAAGCTTTAGAACGATGAATATGATGCAGAAATGGGACCGTTTCATTTAAACAAATAAACTATAGAAGTATTTTACTCAAACACAATAAAATGTACAATTTACCAATCGAAAGTCTAGTGTTGCGTGAATTTAAAAACCCTTTTACAATTAATCGGTGACCGGATCATTGCTACCATTAGAAATTGATTAGTATTTCGAATACGAAGCACTGGACACCGACCGTAAGATACCTGATGGAGATTGGGCCCTCCCATCATAATCTCCGGTGAATCGGATTAGTCGGTTCACTTGAGGATTTTTTTGGTTCATTTACTTCACATTGAAAGATTTTGAACATTTTTGCTGCAACATACCAGCTTCGTTGTAGGACTTTTTCGAGTGTAAAACCTCTATTTGATTCGGTTGTCTTTTCGGTATAAACCCATTCAACCCGGCACCGAAAAATAAAATGTAACATTCAACCCGAAATCGAGCAAATGGCGATATGATTCGGGGTAAAAGTGTGCTTCGTAGGCACCGCTAAGCAGCACAGGACATAATTTGACCACTTTGGGGCATTGCATCAATCATCAGTCAGCGTGGTGTTGGGCGTGGAGCAAATCAATGGCGGTGCGACAGACTGCAATTAGGGGTTCGGTGTCCCGAGCTAGAATTTCTAACCAACTCCAAACACATTTTCACCAGATTGGGCATGCAAATAAATACGGTAACCGGCGGCCAGAAAAATGTGCCCACCGGTTTGACACTGCCCCGCTCGGAACGGACTCGACATTAGATTGCGCTTTGCGTGCCGGGGACAAAACTATTTTTGATAAATTTAAATGATCAAACTATTGTTGGTGTCGTGTTTAGGTGGCCCCTCGTGCGTCGCTGTGGGCTGAGCGACGTACGGGGGCGTACCCCAGACGTGAAAAGTACAGTGAAAAAAGCCTTTTTTCTCGACTAAGACCCATTGCTCTTCAGAAGGTATCTCTTTCTGTATCGAAGGTGTCCGTGTGGTTTGAACTGCAACGGCACCGAGCGGGGCACACCGACTCAATAATGAGTTTTATATTCGTCGCAAAGCGCAACACACAACTGAAGGAGTGCCATCACATTAATGCAGGACTTTTTGCCTCCATCGATCGATGGCTCATCCGTCCGACGGAATCACGAATGGAATTGTCCAGTCAAGTCAAGTCAAGTTGTAAGGTTACCCTTTTTTATGATAATTTAAGGATTTGAGATGATTAGCAACTAGTTTAGACAGGCCAGTAAGTAGTTAAGTTTGTGGCGACCTTGGTTCCCACCTGGCGCACCAAGGATTTGACCTTGGTTGGTCCCCACGTCAAAACCTCGAAAAGTCGAAACGAAACGCCAAAAGAGGAAGAGGAATCGTAGTTTCGTGGTAGTTTACCAAAAGAGTTAAACGTACAGCAAACAGGAAGCTCTTATCAAAATCTTATCTTAAAATTAGTGACCAATAAACAGTTTCGATTCCAAATCGCAACGTCTAGGGTCTCCAACTTCGCAACTTCTTTTATTAAACTGTCACGACCGTGACGGCAAAGAAGGAACGATTCGCTCCGAAAAAATAGCCTTACCGAAGAGGTGCGAACGATCGGGGCGGACGAGGAAAAACCGATCTGCCCGTGCGCACATGGCCGTGGTCATCGGCCCTACGGATTCGGCGGAAAATTCGAAAATGATAAATGAATTTTAATCTCATAATTGGCACGATTCATATTTTAGCGACACCGTAACGACCGGCTTTCGCGCGCTCTCTCTCTCTATCGCCAACCAAAACCACTTTGCGATGAAATTGGAATTCTTTGCAAACGAAACGGGAAACGGCAAAGAAATAAGAAAAAAAAATCGCCATCCACCGGAAAACGGCGAATGCCGCTCAAAAAAGAAAAACCCGCAACCCACCCGTAATGTAATGAAGAATTATCGTTGATCAACCTTCCACGCTTACGCGGCTCCACTATTTCGGTCCCGGTGCTGCAGCCCTCCTCCTGG
The DNA here is from genome assembly GCF_943735745.2 of Anopheles bellator. NCBI lineage: Eukaryota > Metazoa > Arthropoda > Insecta > Diptera > Culicidae > Anopheles > Anopheles bellator. The sequence goes on along the minus strand of NC_071286.1, from coordinate 5,380,798 downwards.
CGGGAATAAGATTTGCAAAACTTTGCCCATCAACGGGACGGGGATGGTGGCGCGAGAAACGCAGGCGGGAATCGGAAAATTGCACTAGCGAAATCAATTCCATCAATTGACAGTTTGGCAGCGGCAGGTTTGTGCCGGAGAGTGGTTCGGATTGCTGGTGCTGGTTTCGGCGAGGAAAAGTCAATTCCAAATGAAGCCCAAATCGGTGCTCGATTGCCCCCACTCCCCCCCCATTCTCGATCCCACCAGAATGAGTGCCATTTTTCATTGGCGGCCCGGGTACCAAAGCGAAAGTGGCAGGCGGGCTCCACCGAACAACGCAGGCACCCAGGGAGCCCGAGAATCGAAAATCGAATTTGAATAATGGACGCAAGTGGCCTTTTGATTGGTGCTCCCAGGAGAGGCGCGGTGGGTGCGGTGGCCACCTTACGGTGAAAACGACGCACTTCTTCGCAGTGGGCGCGCACGGAAGGAAGGAAACTTTCTTCGCCGGTGGGTGGCCCCCGGTCCCCTAGCGAAACGGTGGGTCATTATTGGATGATAAATTATGAAAACAGCAAATACATTAGCGTTGAAAAACAGATTTTCCCGATTTTGATACTTTCTACTTGTCCCGCCGTTTTTTTTTCCTCCGTTTGCTCCCGGATTCCGGTTCCGGTGGCCCGATGTTTTCGACTGACGGTTGTTATTTTTGTCACTGACACCCGATCCCCAAGTGGCCGCTTGTGGGGGGGTGCGCGCCCGTTTTTTGCTTCCCTTAGCTGGCAGGGTGGCTTTCTTGACGCTTTTTCTGCCTCTTCGTCTCGCTCCTTTCGCCTTTCGTCCTTTTGACAGCCACAGTTCTTAATGTTTTATTTTCCTTTTTTCTCTCGCCCCGTCACCGGCGTCGTGATCGCCAGCGGGAGTTTCGCAAGTGTTTTAATTTTCATTTCCTTGTCACTGGCGCACTGACAAATGGCGCTGGTGCTGGCGTCCTGGTCGCGCCGAACCCTGGCCGTGAGCTGTGATTTTATTAATTTTTTTCGCTTCTAATTTTTCTCAATCGTCCCCGTGGCGGCCTGGGGCGCGAGCGGCCACCACCGGCCACTGGCCACGAGCCTGGCCCCCGGGGCACAGAACCTGCTTCAAACACGATTTTTTTTGTGTGGCGCGAACATCCTTTTGGTTGCGTTTTTTTTTGTTGGTGTAGCTCTTCAACCTAAGAATTGGTTTTCTAGAAAACACGCGTCTTGTGTTACACCCCCGGCACCAGGAGCGCGCTGCCGGATACGCAAGATATCATTTCGAGTTTCTTCCGAGTGCTGCGTGGCCACGGCTGCGACCCGCGGACCCGTGGACAGTTTTTTAATTAACGATCGTGCTTTGATTAATTAAAAAAATATGCTAATGGGCAGCCCATGTTAACGCCTCCGCCAATCTTGGCCGTGATTGGTTTGGTGTCAAAATGTTGCGTTGCCGCAATCGGATCGTTGCTTGCTTTCGCCGATTCGCGGTTCAACGGCAAGGATGTTTTCCTTGCCCAATACGGCATGTGTCGCGTGCACCGGTGCTCGTGCAGCATTAGTCACCGCACCGCGTTTTTATTTTCTTTGCCACAATCCGTTCCGTTCAAAATTTCTGATTTAAATATTACAGCGCTACGAACCAATCGGCCCAATCGAATGGGCGGTAGAAATTGATTGAACAAGGTCACGATGGCACGGGGTACGAAACTACTTGGGCTAAATGGCCGCGAGGGGTGCCACAGCAAAGGGCCATCCGGTGAAGCAATAAAGCTCGCCCCGGGCGCGCCCCGAAAGGTCCCGTTCCGTTCGAATCAAGTGCGACAAATAAATCAGGCGCCAACGATGATGCACCGATTGGCTGTGGCCTTCGGGCCGTTCGGGCTCACTGGCGCATCTATTCCGTGCAGATGTTACAGTTTACAATAATTTACTAGATTATCGTTCCAAATCGAAGATTTGCATGGACGCGTCGTGGCGGGACCGTTGCAACCGATCGATTTAATTGACTTCGGCTTGTGTAGGGGTGCGGCAGGTATTAATACATTGGCAGGGCTCGAGTCATAAGTCAGAAAGCGAAGGCGAAACATGTACACAATTCCGTTCGTGGGAACACCGCCATCGGTGGGATGCTTGTTACCTCAAAGGGTGATCCGGGCACCGGGCAATAAAGCCATTCCGAAATTCATCGCACTGCCGGATAAGAGGTGCCGCGAATAAATCTCGGCACCCGATCGCCGAGGCCCTTTTGCGTCAATAAAACGCGATCGGCTTAACCCAAAAAAAAAACAAGGATGAATTTCGAGCAACAAATTAGACACTCGAAGCAATCACACAGACCGCACCGATGTTCCGAGAAACGCCTATTGGTTCGGCCATTAAACAAAACAACAACAAGCACCCCAGAAGAACCTCCCCCCCGAACAATGTGAACAATCATGACAACAGCTTCGGCGGTCATAAAAGCGTCGTATAAAATCACCTTTAACCGCTTCCGATATGGCTCCGGCCCTTGGCCACCCACCAAAGGGGTGTTCATATGTCCGTATCCGTTTGCCGATGATGGTGCCTTTTCACCGACGAAGAGTAACCCAAACGGTGACCGAGGTGTTCGGTGGATATTGGAGTGGAAAAAATTGGGCACCCCGCCCGGGCCAGGTACGCTCCTGGGAGGCTTCCTTGCCGGTGCGCGCCTTAATATCGGTATGTGCGGCAATCATAATAACAATAACTGCTCCACACAATTCCACATCGCCACATTGATTGCTTTCGGTGCGCCGACCGACCAACCGATAAAGGGTGCGTTCCGCGCGAAGGGCCAGGACAGGACCTTCGGCGGGGCCTCACGGGGGTTGATGTCGATGGGAAAAATAGAAACATCTCGCGCAGGCAATCGACGGTGTGTGCGGTTGAGATGTTCCCGTTTTTTTGTTTTCATGCTCTGATGTCCCGAATGGCATTTTATGTTTTTACTTTGCAGCAGCAGCGGTGGGGCCCCGGAGACGAGCCGGGAGGTGGCCATAGCATTTCATAACGCGCATAAAAGTGGATGCGGTTTTTTGATTTTTGGATATCTTTTTATGGCCGTCCCAACTGCGCGCCCCGGAGACCGGCCGGCGGCCGAAACCCGATGCCGGTGGCGCACTTCCCGCACTGACACGGGCAATTCCGGCCTGCCACGAAAAGCCACCGTGGATGGCAGGAAAGGCAGTGGGAAAAGAAAGCACCAGCAGTGACAGTAGGTCTGCTGCACGTGGCAAGGATTGTTTTTTTCGAGGAATTTCCAATAATTTTGTTATTTTCTCCACCACTTCGCCGCCGACGGAAACGTCTTAATCCACCTAACGGGGCCAGGACACAGTGGACATTATTTCCATCCTTATTTTACTTTGGAATTACAGGCAACTATAGTTATCGACTGAACAATGGAAACAATTCCAGAAAGAACTATCAACTATCAAGAACTATCACGAAGATGACAGTGAATTAAACTTCAACCTTACATTTAGCAGAAGTAAAAACTTCAAAGTTAAGCACAAACATTACACTGATGCTAACTACTGTTAAGGAATCACCCAGAACATCGAAAGAATCGGATTCCATCGAATGGCTCCCGAAACGTCGGTCATCATCGAGCGCGAGGGGCCACGATACCGTTGCCCGCCGATGGCCCTTGATGACTTTTGGAGACCACCGAAGATCGGATGGACACTTTTCCGACCGAAAGTGTGGGTTGCGGTGCAATGGGATGGCATTTGGACTTCGCCCCAGCGTCGCCAGTAGAAGACCAGTTGTTGAGCACGGGTTGAGGTTGCCCCGGGCGGTTGCGGCAAAAAAATAGGAACCCACGGCTCCGGAGGCATCCGGGAGGGGGAAGTCGGGCGAGTCGGGCTGATGCTGCAGAGCGCAAAAGCCTCCACCGGGTTTATGGTATCGTGCCGCATCGGCCTTCAGTGCCTACATGCACACATGCTGGGGCAGTAAAAAGTGGATACACCTTTATTACCATATTTTCCAGATTCAATTATTCGTGCGCTTGTTTGCTTGCTTTGGAAAGCGTCGTCGTGCAGTGTTTGGGGCCTGGGGACGGAGGACAAATCGCTATGTGAAGGACGGGGGAGCCTGGTCCGTCGGCCGCATCGTGATCGGCCGGCGGAACTGAAGATGATCTCTTGGTGGGTCGTAATGGTTACCGTGCAAGAAAGCGCTTTAGTGAAACAATGATCTTAACGGAGGCGTGCGATACGAATTCCGATCGAAATTGGATACCGATACAGAACATGTATAGCACTACCCCAGGTTTATTGTACGGAAGGGAAGATATATGGTCATTTCAACGATGGTCATATTTCTAGAAATTTGTTGATATTTCTAGAAGCATAATGAATTAAATCGAAGCATGAACGTGATAAATTTTGAATCTATCATGACGCATAATGAATCGTTGTTAATCAAGTTTTCCTCAAGTTGTAAATTTTTGCAGGATTTTCGCACAATTTTACATTCTGACCAACGTGCTGCAAAGGTTAATATTCTTCAGTATTAGAACCGACTATTGCCTCTTGCCGTTTACCAGTTGAAATCGATTGAAAGTGCCTTTTAACTGATTGATATAAATTGTAAATGTTGTTTTTGTTGTTGAGTTAAAGCCATTTAATTTGTGTCAAAGTGAAAAAGATCTCACTGCTTCATAGATCATTGTAAAGATCTTATGTGTTAGATCTATCTCCCAGGAGGCTATCATACCTCGATCCAGCGGATATCTTTCTCGAGACCGTGTTCGATTGATTTGTTGCATCTCTGACACCGAGGCTGGCATGATTTATCGGCAGAGAAAGGAGTAACCTCGTTGACCGTTCGTTGCGCATCGGCAAACTAATTGACTATTTACAAGGACGATTCACTGCCACGGATGCGAGAGGGTCTCAAACGCATCAATCGTCCAGTTTTGCTCCAGACTACGATCGAGAGCAGCACAACGGGACAATCGGCGAATCTCTAGACAGAAAACCGGCCAGAGGTAATGTATCGGTAGCAGAGCGGTATCCTTTCCAGGACACACCTTTCCGTTGACGGGGAAACCTCACTGTGTCGCTAGTTCCGGCCCGGAGCCTCGCCAGGTAGAACCCACCCGGGGTGCCATTCGGCAAAAGGATCCGCACTCAATTGTTGTACCGAGTCACGGAAGGATCGAGGGGTTCACTAAACGGTGCACACACTTAGTCCAAATAGGAGCAATAATAATTTTTCACTCTAGTGTCACCTATTTGTAGCTATTAAATGGCCATAAATAACGCCAATTAATCTATTGTACCCAAAGGCGGCACGTATGCGTGCGTGTGTCTGTGTGAAATGAAGTCCTGAAGTCCTGAGAATCGCCCTCGGATCGGCGAGGGGAACGCGCAAGCCGAAATGCGTGCAAGGGGAATAATTGGCGGTAAAGGACCATTCGAAATGCTGCCAGCGGAACAGCGACAAAAAGTTTGACGAAAGAGAGTAAAACCAGAAATCTATTCCACACCGGGCATCCGAATGAAGCCGTGGCGATGAAGGTCTGAATATTGGCCTCAAGGGACCCGTACATCGGAGTGGCACCACTACTCAGTTTAGATACAACGTTTGTGTCTTTTTTTCTCTTGGTCCAGCAAAAAAGGCTATTCACATTATTTTTATTCTGATCATAAAAAGTGGACTGTTTTCGTTGAGGCCAAAAAATAATTGCTGCTCGCAATAACAACAACGAAAATGGTGCCACTACAGGGAGCGGCACTGCTTGGCCACTGTGGCAGGAACAATAATGGTTGAATGCAATTATGGCGTGGCGAATTATAACGGAAGAGGAAGATTGTAAACTTTGTGCGACCATAAATTACGGGACAGTTTGTTTCAGGGCGAGTTCATTTTCGATGCTAACGGTATGTTGTGTGCCATGATGACATGGAACCATACTATAAAATTAGAGGTACATTAAAACTTATTTTCCCATCAATAAGCAATAGGAGTAATGTTGAGAGACAATTAATATACTTTATTTTAATGCTACATAACAATTTGATGCTTTCAATGTGCTTCAATTAACATTCATCTTGTTATCACTCCAAATATCGCATAATTATATAATTATAAACCTATTATGAACTTTGGTCTATGAAACTTTTAACAAAACCTAACGAGTCGCACACATGTTTACTGAAAAAAATGCCTTATAGAAAGATTTTGGTTCTGAATAAATTATTTAGTGAATTTATCATTATTGTTAATATCTACGTGTTCAGTGACCCTATTCTATTGTCACAATTAAATCTGTAAGCTGTTTGACGTTACATTATTCTTTTCCTGTCTGTCAAGGCGAACGTTTCACAATGTAATCTATCATTTTGGTTAGCATGCATCGAACGAAATCCGAAGCGTCATCCGAATTCATTACCATGGCGACGGTGAGATCGACAGTTTTCCGATTATACCTTTTTCCTGTCCATCTAGCGCTGTTCACGTCACGTTCCAAAGTTAAGCCGACGAAGAATAGACCCAAACATGAGGTGTAAAATATTTTAGCTGAATATTATAGACTCCCGACCGTGAACAGCGGAAGCAGGGTCCATACAGAAACGGAAACGGTTTGGCGTTTCGTTTTTCTCTTCCATCACATTGAATCATAGAAATGTGTGTGACATTCAGGTATTTCAAGTGACGACGGATCGACGTACAGGGATCCCCGGACCTGCCGTAAAAGTCATCGCTTCCGACGCAGTCAATTGTATGTGGAATTTCGCAGCAAAGCATTTGAATGTTCAACCACTAGGTCAGAGGAATAGGACCAAGAATAGACATAATTATTAGCAGCGTAAATTGACCCCTATGAATTAATTTAACCCTCACGGAGTATTTATACGATTTTTGGGTGGATTTTATCGTTCATTAAGAAGTGTATACAATTTAAAAATAATGTTGAAAAAACACTTGTGGCAAAATAGGAATGTTGGCGAATTACATTGAAAACGAAACGTGGTTTAAAATTCTTTCACTTCCAACGGCAGGAAATGACCGGATATCCTTTCACGAGAAATCCAGTTCATGCTGCGAGGGTTAGGGGTGCAACATATAGAAAGGACTCACACATGAGAGAGTGTCAACTATATCCATTAACTTTTGTCAAAACGGTTGCCTTCTCCATTTCGGACAAAACGTGGGACAATGATTTTCTCCGTCGAGCTCTGCCGCTTAGATGGCCATTGTGTTCCGTTTCCGCCGGCCTGCAAAGGGTGGGATCGATTTGGAAGCTCCGGACCGAGGCAATGGGAGAGGTGTGACAATTTTACGGCAGTTTAATTTGTGGTTCACTTACGAAGCGCGCCCGTCCGGACGATCTTAAGTGGTTCAGGTACCGGAAGGAACCGTCGAAAGTGTCGTGCTGCGAAGGTGACGCATCGTTTGCAATCGTTCATTATTCACGACGCAACAGCACTCTGCATTTCTGAAAATGTTCTGCCGAAAAACGGGATTTCGTTTAATTTTTAAATCCCCAAAACACCAAATAAATATGGTACCGTCACTTCACATGCTGTAGCGGCAAAACAAAAAACCTGGCCCCTGACTGCTAATAACGTAAGTTTCGCTCCATCGTTCGTGGCGTTATTTTTCTGGCAACAGCCGTTGCCAACTATCCGTCAGCAAACTTTTTATCAAGCAAAAATTCGACAGACCGATTCAACCGAAGCGGGTGGAAAAAGTGCAAATAAGGAATAATTTCACCCCTGACATCGCTGCAATGGAAACGTGGTACGCGAAATGTGTTCTCTTTGCTGTAGTTTATCAGATTTGGCGTTTTGCTTGCAGTTTTCGAACCATTCAACGTTGTTATATTATGTTTTAATTTGATAGCAATTGTAAATGCTGTCCGTAATGTTGTTTATTTTCGTGAAATTTGGCTTTGTAGTGACCTGCTCATGCAATGAAATCGCCTGATGGAGTTTGACACACTCCTCGTATAAATATGCCTTCGAATGCCGCTAATGCTCAAAATTGTTGTATCATTGTTGGAAAAAACACAATCGCAATGGTAGCAGGAAAAAAAAACACACACAAACAAAAGTGCACTTCATGCAAATGGCAACCGGAAGCGCCAGAATAGAGAGGTGTTTTCGCTTTGCTGACCCCCACGCGAAAGGATTACAACCGGATCCGGCATCTCGCTCGGTCGATGCGCAATCGCCGCCAGCTGCCGGTTTTCCGTTCAGATCCTAACCTTTGGCCGAGCCGAGCAGGAGCAAGGATCAAGCGTCACAAAAAGCGCACACTAAAAATTACGAAATTATAGCACCACCAGCAGAGCACATCCGGCCACCCTGCGGCACTCGGTGACAAGATCGGTCGAAGGGCCGGGGTCGGTGGCGGGTGTGGTGGGATTGTACCGAACGTGTAATCCTAACATCATTATTGTGTTGTATAGAAAATGACTAAAAACGAATTGAAAATATAGACCGAGGAACCCATTAACTCTCGGTTCGGCCGTCCTCTCGATCGAACTTCTTCATGTCGCTGTGTCCCTGTGTGTGCGTGAGTGAGTGTGTGCCCTTACACGGAGTCGGAAGTGTGAAACGGAAACTTGCTCGCGTGTGTGTGGGTGTGTGTGCGAGTGAGAGAGAGAGAGAGAGAGCGCGAAGCGTCGTTCGACTGGTTGATAAAGAAAACGAAAAAAGGATTAGCTTCACGTATGAACTGCAGAGGTTCGCAGGCAGCCAAGACACGGGGAACATTGTTTATGTTGTACGCCCGTGGGGATGGCCAACCACCACCCGGCCCCAGCTCGACCCCCCCCAGGACCCTGCGACGGTTGCGGGACGTAATGCGAAATAGAAGCCTTCGTTCGTTCGTGTCCGAAATGAATGAACCCATAACCGGAGCTCAGCCCTTTCGCCAAGAAAATCATCGCCGAAGAAAGACCCGCCGGAGCGAGACGGCACGACACACCGGCCGAGCGAGATGGCGCGATGAATTAATGAACTCACTGGTATTGTGAGGAAGTGCTCCCCAACCCCACCCCACCATCCCGTGGCAATCTACGCGGACGGCATTTTGTTTTCTGACTCTTTCTGGCCGCCGTCGCCGTACATGCGCATGTGTATGTGTGCGCAGGCGCTTTAGACAGGACGAAGGACGACAACCGCAGAGGAGAAAAATGGATTCAAGCGCCTCGTCGGCGCGCGTGTGTGCGTGTGCACTCCGCACTCCGGTGCTCCACCTTTTTATCCCTTTTTAATCGATGGGCGGAGCGAATGGGTGTGCCAGAGCCACTCTGCTCACCAACACCAACACCGCAACCAACTCGGTGGTCTGGTTCGCGAACGTGCGCATGGCCACCAATCGAAACCGGAACGTCGAACGGTTCGAACGGAAAGTCGCTCCGCTCGAAAACATTCCGCAATCCATCGCATCCTACGATCCGACACGCAGTGGTGAAATTTGTAGCGGAAAGTAGGCGCAAAATTAGAAGTTAACGCCGTTTGACATTGGACGGAATCACTTCCGAGGACACTGCTCGAGAATCGCGAAGGGCAGATTTTAATCTGCAGTACGGATCCGGATCCGATGTGCTTGTGTGTTCAATACGTGTTGTGATCGAAATAAGTGTAAATTTTGTGGTTTTATCGAACATCTTCGGTTGAAGAATAAAACAAAACTCAACATTGTGCAAATGTCGCGTTACACAGTGATGCTGGCGAGCGATGCGTTTGAAGGCGAACAAAGTAGACTGCGTGTGTTGTGATAAAATTCCGTGTGAAATTCGGTGAAGCGACATAAAAACAAAATCTAAGGCGAAAGTGAGGTAAATCGATGAACCAAAGCGTGGTTTCGAAGTGATTCGATTTGTGCCCTAGTTTTGCGTGGCAGGCTCGGAGTGTGGCCGTGAATTATTGTTGCGCCGCAAAGTCGACGGACGGGGGCCCTCCGAGGGCTTCGGGAAAATCGGAAGCAGCGGGACGGACGTGCTGAACGGTGGGGACCCGGGTGAATCCGGGTGCAACGCGTTGACCCTGGCGGCCTTCAGATCCCCCGGGCTGCTGGGAACGCATGGCTTTGGCTTTGGCAGCAACTTTGGCTTCCGCGACCCGTCGTCGTCGTCCTCGTCCTCCTCGCCAGCGTCCTCCCTCGTTGCGTACGATCCGGCCGCAGCTTCGCACCTGCCACACGCCCTACCCGGCGGCACCCTTCCCGGCAGTGCTGGTGCTGGGTCCGGTTCACTGTTGAACCTTTCGCAGCACGCCGCTCACTTCCATCGCTCGTCAGCAGCACAGCACCACGGTGACCCCCGTGGCAGCCCCGTCAATCTGTACCTCGGAGGACCCGGATCTTCGCTCGCCGTGGCCGGCAGTCCGTCGCGGGACAGCTCCCTCGAAGTGCCCTCCGTCGACAGTCCTTACGGGCGGCCGTATCACCCGGCCGCCGCTGACGTCGCTCACCTAGGAGCGTCGTCCGCGTACGGTGCGGAACAGGACAAGCAGACGGACGACGAGATCCACATCCTGCCCGGAAGCCGCGAGGCCAGCCCGGTGAGCGGCCGGCTACTCAGCAGCACGAGCTACGGTTCGGAGGGCAGCCCGGAACCGGGTGGTCGGGACGGGACGGGCACCAAGCAGAGGCCCGAGTCCTGCGGCAGTGCCCGGTCTTACTGTAGCCAGACGAAGGAAGGTGACGGCTTGGGAGGACTCGGCGGCGGTGGTGGTACCGGTGGCGTTGGCTATCCACTCACCGGAAGTCCAACGGCCGAGGACAGCATCGGTTCATCGAGAAGTCCCGAGAATCTTTCGCACGGCCAAGGACCAACCGGGCTGCAGTACCACTCGGCGGTGGCGGGCGGGGCTCCCAGCAACGGTATCACCTCCGCGGTGTCCTTTGCCGCCGGGGCCCTCTCGGCCGTCGGCCATCAGCTGCACCAGCAACAGCAGGCCAACCACCACCAGCAGCTTCACCACCACAACAACAACAACGGGGGGGCCGTGAACCACAACCACAGTTTGGGCGCGCAGAAGGGGCCTCCGAAGACGCCGCACACGATCTCCGACATGCTGGACCACAAGCTTCACCTGAGCTTCCTGGGGCCACCGTTGGCCGCGCTACACTCGATGACCGAGATGAAGGCGGCCCAGCAGCAGCAACAGCAGCAGCACCAGCAGCAACACCCCAACAGCCACCACCAGCACCACCAGCACACGTCCCCGCCGCACCCGCAGCAGGTTCCGCATCCGGGCGGAAGTCCGGGCGGCCACCAGACGGGCGTCTCGCAGACGCAAACGCACGCCCCGACCGCCAGCAATCCGCACGGGATCGACACAATACTGTCGCGGCCGCCGCCGGTCACCACCGCTCAACTGAATGCCTTAGGAGGTGAGTGAGGTTGCGGGAAAGGACCTTCTGAGTGGATTCAAGGGTTCCGTTAATTTTCACTGGCAGAAGGAAGAAGATTTGGCACATTTACCGGGAACCCTTACCGGTCAGCTTTGAAGGTGTTCCTCTCGGTTATCGTTTTTTTTGTAAAAAGTCTCATCCGATCAAAGCTTGATTTCAAGCTTTGTTTCATTTTTGCACTTCTGTTTGATTTTTTCTTTCACCGTATTGTTTTTAATTGTGGCGTAATTTTGTTACTTTGTTTACTTGTTTGTTTGTTTGTTCGTGTTTGCGCTGTTGTCGACCTTTTCGTTCACTTTTAAAATCGAAATTGAATCTTTATTATAAATCTCAATTTACGTTTTCATTTCATCATTTTAACCCAACGTTCTTAATGCGCTCTATATTTTTCACTATTATTTTAACATCATTTGACGATTTTCCAGTTTTTCCAAACCTTCTTTTATCATTTGCTTTTGTTTGTTTAATGTTTTGTTCGCTTTGTTCTCTCCAACAACCAATTAATACTCCGACCGTTTGTTAAATTTTCTTCGGTTTCTTACAACATTGCAACCGACGTTTAATGTGTTTTTTCTTTTTGACCCGCTGAACATTTCGTTGCAGGCGGAATGCCCCGCTTCACGGCGGCCGTCGCCGCGGCAGCCAACATGGCGCAGTATCTGTCCCAAAACCATGGTGGCGGGCCGATGAAGGCCCACGGAGGGCCGCTGGTCGACCGGACCCACCTCTACTGGCCCGGCCTCCAGGGCCTGGTGGCGAACCCGATGGCCTGGCGTGACCGTCTCGGTTCCAGTAAGTATACGTTTGATGCGATCCGCTCGTAGTGGTGAACCCTTTGCAGTCCAATTTAGCACCCGGGACGGACGGCTCCGGGACCGGCTGCCAATTCTCGTCCGTCCTTCCTTGCGCACCGAATTAATCACCGAAAATTTGATGGATCGCCGTAAAAATGATGATTGAATGTCGTAAAACACGTCGCAGGCGGCCACCTCCGTGGGGCCCGCGGCTGATTGGCCATATGGATGGGCCGATTGGGTGGCCATGGTTGGCGTGTTACGCCGTGTAATTGGGCTCTAATGCTGGCGTATTAATTTCAATAACACGGCGTGTTGGTGGCTTGCTTTGGTGCGCCACCCGTCGGATGGGGCAAAGGACCAATCCCTTCTTCGCACGGCCACCAGAGCTGTTGGTGTGTTGGTTGGGCATCGATTAGTTACGGCACTCGATTAGAGTTGCATCCGGAAGGGGTTGCTTTGGTTGAGGGTTACGACGCCCGACTGATAAGGCGTCGGCTGAGGTACTTTGACAGCTATTCGAAGGTGAAGTTGAGCACTGATTTAACGTCCGCGAGAGCACTTGAAGCGCAGTTTAATATTCGTTTACGTAGCTCTTATTTGGCGATAAGGGTGATCCATGCCCGTAAAGTTTAAAAATGAAAAATCTTCAGAAGCCCGGTTTGAATAGGATGATCCTGTGAGGGGCAACATCGTTGCTCCGCGCAGCGTAATCGATAAATCAGTCGTGCCATCTGAGACGGCCATTTAGTGCCGGCATGGCAGCCACTCAACTGCTGCTGCACTTCGGCACAGGGTTTGACACCCAACAAGAACCACTCCATTTGGGCTCGCTTCCAACGGGCCATTAGAAGGACCCGGGACCCGTTGCGACTTACAATTTGTCGTTCGATTTCGCCCAACGTCCGGCGATGGTCACGTTCCAATATATCGACTTATTAGCAGCACCATTACCGTGGGGCTGCGTTCCGACAACCAAGGGGGTCCTGAAATGTTGGACATGCACACAGGCTGTTCCGGCACAGTTTGTCGAGAGTATTATACCTTCATCAGGGCGGCCGGTCGGTCGGTCGAGCTGGACCCGTTTCGGTCCGGTCCAGCGGGTCTGCGCTTGATAAATTTGCAACCGCCCGAGAGGGATGCACCAAGGACTGCGCCGTCCAGTCCACGCTTTCGAAAGGGCGGCCTGAGTGGGTTTGGGGGGGGACCCTAGTGCATTAGCACGTCGGTCTCTCGGTCGAGATTTCCATTAGACTAACGAGTGCTGCAAACTGGCCCGGCCCGGATGGAGGTCAACTGGCAAAGAATCGATGCTGGACGATGGACGATCTGGCCCTGCAATCTGCCAAAGAGGTTTCCGCCGGGTTGACGATGGTGCCGACGACTGGCTAATGAATGGCGAATGGCGAACGGGCCAAGACTCGGGCTCGGGCTTCCGGGCGCATCACTGCGCCCGTTCGCCGGTCACCGGCACCGGGACACGTTAACAGACTTTTGACTCTCTATTATAAGTCGTCCATTGCATGTCAATAGCTGGATAATGATGATCCGGGGTGTTGTGTTATTAGCTGGGCCTAGGTGGGCCCCCTAAGCCAGCCCAGAGCCAGCTCCACCGGGACACAGGCTCAACTGGAGAGCCCTCTCGTGTGCAAGGAGACCGTTTGGAAGGCTTCAATTAAGGCAGCTGGACGGTCCGGCTTGTGCCCCGGCTGGCGAACGTGCTCCTTGGAACGATGTGGAAATTACGGGGCAACTCGGTCCGGTCCGGTCCGGTCTCGGTCCGGTCACTCGTCCCGGGCGGTCAGATTTCTTCCGACCAAAACTGGCCAACACCGCCGGCATGGCCGGGCTCTCTCGGTGCTGCCTGGGCTCGTTTGCAGTTTTTCTGCCGGTCCGTGATGTGTCATCAATTATTCGAAACATGTTGGAGCACTTTGCCCCTCCCGTCGGCCGCTCGCCCTCCGCCAGGATCGTATTCCGGGATCTCGGCGGAACTCTGTGGGCCGGCAGGATGTGCTGACAGAGATAATTGACCGATAGACAGCTGTTAAATTGTTTCTTTATCGATTTTCTCCAAGTCCCCGGACACAGACGGACTTCGCACAATCGGATGCGCGTTTCGATGTCGGGATTTAGGAGGTCCCATTCTCTCTCTCTGTCGCTCCCCGGTAAATCCCCGGTTCGGACTGTCCGATGTACTCCGGTCGCTCTGGCACGGGAAGGAGTTGATTGTCCTTTTTTCAATTAACATCATGTAAATACAAAGTAATTTTAGCATCATCCCGATAACCGGCCGACAGACCGGTCCGGATGGTTTCCATTTATCTGTCCACGTTTTATAGTGTTCCATTAGCCCCAATCGAACGCTGCCCATAAGTAGAGGGTGTTGAAAGGTGCCGATTTTATCTACACCGCCGATGGGCCGATGGATGTAAAATCATGATTTACCGGCCTGGATCGGTAAAAAGCCTCGGTCTCGCGCTGGCCATCCTTCGCCCGCCGGTGCAACATTCGCGAGCGTACGAAACATTCGTAACAGTGGAGGGCAAATAGTGTTATCGGTGCTGCGGCCATTATCAGGTATTAGCCTCCCGCCCCGGGATGGGTCATAAAGTTAAATATTGTTCTAATCGATCAAATTCAGGGGGATCCAAAAAGATTCAGCGCTAAAAGTATGCCATAATAGTACCAATCAACAAATAGCTGCTAGAATCAACATATTTGGGTGATAGAAAAAGAAGTGAGCCAACGGAAGTACCGCGTCAGTTGATAAATATATGTATAAATATTTTTTGCCTACATTCATTAACACTTAAGGGCAATAAGTTGAACAAACTTCAACCGGACAGAATGTTCCGACCGATGGTGAGATTGGGTGAGATTCTCACCAGTGAATCTGAGATCTTGTTCTCACACGCTTTTGGTAGCCTTCTTTGATTAGATGCCAAACATCTTTAAAAGGTTGTTTCGGATCATTGACAGCAGTTTCAATGGAAAGTGTCACCACTTTAAATAAAACAAAAAAAGTTATATTAATTATGCAAAAGATTGATTCAAATTAAGCGGAATAAATTATTCAGTATTCGGAAGATTGTTCTCGAACCCTCACCGAAAGCTGTCAATCACCATCATTTGACTGCGCGGTGCAATAGCGTAACATGAAGTGCATGTCCTTTCTATTTGCCCACCGCCAAACTTCCCACGCTCCGCGGTTTAATCGATGCGTCGGCTTTCCTTATCGGAACCATCGTCCGACCGGTCGGCGGGTGAAGGCTTTACGGTGCTTTCCACACGTGTATCGGGCCTGGCACGTGACACACCAGCAACATCGACAACAATTGTGGCGATTGCTTCGGTATGCAGTGCCGCGTACGGTCGGAATTTTATTGCATTTAATTAAACCCACAGCTCGAAACTCGGGCACCCTCTGCCACACGTTGGAGACGTTGTGCTTCTAATTGTAGCGACAACCCGTGAGCCTGGGGACCTCCCGCAACCCAGCCAGCCGGTGTTCCACCTTGCGGGGCCGATCGACATACGGTTGTAATATGTGTTTGTTGCAGCACCACACCGCACCACATGTGCTGTCGACGACGACGATTAGGAAATATTTTGTGATACGAGCAAACATTTCTATTACATGTAATTAACAGAACGAACGTGACAGTCGTGCGGCCGTGAACCATACGTCGCAGTGAGTGTTTGTGTCTTCGGCCGGGGGTTGACTTGTAACGCGGAATTTAAGGCTGCTGGTGCCCGCCTTTTGCGCAAAAAATGCGCAAAACTCCCGTGTCAAGCGTATGTTTGTGTAAAATAATTATAATTTCATTCGCACCACGTGTGAAGTTCGCCGTGATGTCGTGTTAATAATCAGCGTCGGTGTCCTTGCGTTGCCTAATCTCAGTTCTTTTGCCGATTGAAGTTCGCTGAGTCCTTATCGGGTTGTTCGAAATACACGTCGTCAACCCGACGGTCCACACTTAAAGGTGTGCTGTGTCTGTTTCACTAGTTCCACCAACAGCACCGATCGGAGCGCTTCTTTGTGCAACTTAATTTCGCTTCAACATCTCGCAAACGAAGCCGTTGTTTGTCTCTCGCTCCTTGCAGGCGCGGAAGCAAAACGATGTGCCGGGCGAGCACATAAAGGGGAGTGCAGAGAAAAAATCGATGCACTTTTGCGACGATTTAAATAAAAATGGCTGCACCGCGGTCCCGGGGCTGCACCACCACACAGACAAGCGAGATGCGCTCTCGGCACTCGGAAAGCGAAAGCTCCGGCAGCTGGCGCTTATGTATTGACGAACACAAATACCCGTGCACAGTGGGGGGGCCTTGTGGTGATGTTCGGTGTCGGAAGACCCGCCGTTCGCCTTCGAGAAGGATAACAGGGGAGCATTACGGGGAGTGTAGTATATAAACAAGGGCGTTCGGTAGCAAAACCAACCCCGGTGCCAGGAGCCTTTCGGTGTCGAGCTGAAAGCAACTCCGGAGCACTTTAGGATAAGTTTTGTGGATCGATCAGAGAGACCTCCTGCTTGCCGGGTGGCCGTCCGAATGAGTTCGCCCATGCGATGGGATCATGGTGCTTGCGACGGAATATGTTAATTAATTGAAACGGTTGCCATTTTAAAATGTGGCTCCGGCTGTTGTGTTTCGTTTGTTGCTTTAATCACACCCCGAATGGGTTTTGCGGGGATTTTTTTGTGGTCACCTTGCAAACAAAGGATTTCGAAGTTTTGTTGCAGAGTCGGAGAGGATTTAGTTGGGCAGTAGTCCGCGTTGGTAGTTGAAGCAGTTTGTGTTAGTTATGTACAGCCAGCTCGCTTTGCTTAGCGAGCTCATTTTATGCACTGCTCAGGCTTAGTTTTGCATACGGGCGGTATAGATGCAAGGACGAGCTGCCTTCTTCATGTGCTTTTCGAGAACACAACCATATGGTGAAAAGAGTTGAATAAGAATCAAATCCTGATAAAAGAGCAAAACGAGCGTTGAGAAAATCTACTCAATCACGTCCCTCAATTTTTACACCCGAGTCTTCCCGAGTTGTTATAAAAAGATCGTCCCGGATCCGGTGGGGATCACCTGTTGAAGGTTAATGAAAAAATTGGTTACAAACTGGCACATTCTTCACCTGCCTCAAATAATTAACTACACGGAAAAGTTCGACTAGTTCGCGTTGAACCCGTTCCGTTCATAAACAAGATAGCCGCCGGTGCGGCCGCCGGGCTTCATAAATACCTTGTTGATTATTTTCTAAACAAAACACACCGTGTTTTGCATTATTTATGCATGGGTCCAGGTCACCGCTAGCGAGAGAGAGAGAGAGAGGAGAATAAAAAACAACTAAACCACAAACCAGCCGCCAACGCGATGGCGCCATGTCTCTATTTCAAAAACCATCAAATCATTTCTTCTCTCCTAATGTCTGGACCCCGTCCGGGTCCGGCGCGTCTCCCACATCCTGGCGGCGGGTGTTGGCGTCGGTCCTTCGCCGGTCGGGCCCGCTGGCCCGTTGATGAGATTCGATTTAAATTTGATGACCATAAACGCATATTATATGGCGCCGTTCCGTACGCGTCGAAATGTGTGTTCTATTGGTGAAAATGAAGGCAAAATATGTATCCGAAGCCGCTCGCTGCTAGTGGTGGTGGTGTTGCTGGTGATGGCCGTTGTTGTTGCTGCTGCTGTTTTTTTCCTTCGTTCAACCTCTCGCGTCCCCTCCGTTTGGGGCGTTCGACTACGGGTGTTGCGGAAGCCAGCGGAGAGAGCAAAAAAAAAACGCGGTGAAAATGGTTCCGAGAAAATGGGATACGGCCCATGAATGGATGTAACATTTTCACCAGCGACCATGGCCTGCGATGGAACAACAACAACCACAGAACATTGTAGCAGAGCCCCACTTTGTGTTGTACTATATCAATCTGGCACACGGTTTCGGGGGTCTAGGCTGTCGCTCTCTTCCGGCGGCTTCCAAATCCTCCGGTTCATTCGATTTACTCGGCTTGCAAACACACACGCGAGCCTGGCCGCTGATACACGAGCCGCATTACATTACGGCTCGAAGGGGATTCCCGGAACACACGAGGGGGCCTCCTCATAAATATACATAAAACAGCGACGACGATGGCGATGGCGGCACACAGGCCATGATGCTGAAGGCCATTTTCTTCTTTTCCCCATAGCTTTTTTCTGGCTTTCCCCAACGCGCGACGCTTTTCTCCACACGCGTTTCATAATGATGTTGCTCCATAATCATCCAATCACGGACTCTTCAAAAACTCATCCCCAAAACACGGAACGGAACGGAAGCCGAACCAACACGAGCGCAGACTGGCGGCCACCTACACAGCCGCACAGCTGGCCGTTGTCTGAGTGTGTGCGTTAGTGGGGAAACGATGCTTTGCAAGCGGAAGTCCTTTGCAAGTCGGCACTCCGTCGGAATGTGCTCTGGTATGTGTGTGGGAATGATGTAGGCGGATACTCGTCCCTCCACGTGAGTCTGTGTCTGTTCAAGTGGCGCACGGCCACCGTTCATTGAAATGCTGGGAGCGTCGAGATATCAAGGGGAAAAGGATCCTGGATCCGTTTTTTCCTGGCTTCGACACACTGACTGGGTTCCGGTGAAAAAGTGCCGATGTCGGACAAGCGGTGCTTTATTAGGCACGAAATTGGAGCATCTTTAAATCGGTGGTCAGCCACCGGGAAGTGGTCCATACGAATATCCCGCTTGAAGCGCCTGTTCGAAGGATGCTGGTCTCGTGTTTCCTTCATTTGGCGCGACACACCACACCAATTGAGTTGCTTTAAAGAACATCGTTCGTTTCGATAAATCTGCAAGGACAAGGAACGATGCTAATGCTAGCGGACGGAGGCAAAAAGATGCCGCCATCCATCCATCCGGCATAATGTCCTGGGCATGGGATGTAACCCGAGGCCCGAGTACATCACGTGATGTGTCGTTAATATAATAAGCGCCATCTGTCGATAATGACGCGGCCATCAGCGCAGACCCTGGCAAGGACGTTAGAGAGTAAGGGCGGCCAATGGAGGAAGCAAAAAAAAGGCAACGACGAGCATAACCATCACCAGCCCAGATCGCGTCCTACAATATGATGAAGTTGACGCAGAGCTACACCCGGAGCGGCTGCGCCTGGCCACCGCCTGGGAGGATGCGAAATTTTGTGCGAGCTCCACAAACTCTTGTCCCTCGTCGCGTTTGGCTTCGGTGTCAGTGCACCCACGGCCCGGTGGCCCAGGAGATCCCATCTTCCAGACTAATGATCATTAAATGTTATAATTCCGCAGTATTTTCGTCATTTGCTGGCCATTATGCCGGCATGATGCTGCCGTACCGTGACGGATGGTGGCGCACACGGAAGAACTTTTGCCTAGACCACACGGCGCCGTTCCCCATCCTTGTTCCCCACCGAGCGCCGCCGCCACCAAGATGCTTAACATATTGTGTCGGGCGCGTAAAACCGGGCCAGGTTTGATGTCGCATTTTTATGTTTATCGCTCACTCGAAGAGGCCCTTAATGGCGGACACTTTGGTTCGCCCGGTCGTCGTTGCTCGTCCTTAGGTACTTCGTGTCGTCGTTGAAAATTCGGCCCAAGTTCGGCGGTTGGACCAGGCGACCCTGCCGGGCTGGCTCGCCGTGCGGTGATTATCGTTATCATTATCGTTCTAGTTACTTTTCACCGTTTAATGATGTTTGGACAGGCGCCGGCTCGCGGTATGTTTTGCGGTGTGTGTTGAACCTCCGCTTTTACCGGGGGGTTTCAGGCTCCGGAGGAGATGCTAGGCGTTGTCAAGATTTCGCTCTCTCCATTGTGGCTTTCGTAATCCACTCGGAAGCGCTGGGCGAGATTAACAGCGGCTCGGTCGCCGGAAACCGCACCGGAGAACCTGCACGACGGAGAAGTAATGGAGTGGCGCTTTATTTTATCGGCAAACTATAGAGTTTTTGCTGGCAATTGGTTGCAACATTTAATTGCTTCAGTCATTGTTTGCCCTCCTATCGGTCGGAGCTGGCAACGGTGCACTATCGCGCCTTCGTTTAGGTAATCATCATAGTTTCACAAACTCTCTATCAATAAATCAATAATCAAGATGCTTGGCAAAATGGTAATTTCGTGCAGTGGCACTTACTTTACTTGATTTACAACACACACCGAACGGTGGCCATATTTTAACATCATTAA
The DNA here is from genome assembly GCF_943735745.2 of Anopheles bellator. Lineage (NCBI taxonomy): Eukaryota > Metazoa > Arthropoda > Insecta > Diptera > Culicidae > Anopheles > Anopheles bellator. The sequence goes on along the minus strand of NC_071286.1, from coordinate 5,360,394 downwards.
CGTCGTTACGGAAGCAAACTATCGTCGCACTTTACGAGCCCGATTCGATGGGCCCATCGAACGATGGTCAAATGTTTGCTCATCTTGTGGCTTCCGCCACGACCGTCCGGCGTTGGGAGGAGGGATCGTAAAATTGATTTGTTTGTCTCGGTTGACCATTGGGTGGCCATTTGGGATAGTTTTGCACTAACACTGCGGCCCACTGACGAAACAATGGCCGGTGGCCGGTCGTAATGAACCGAAAGATCATCCAAACAATTCATCGATAAAGTCGAAACGACCTGGAAAAAAGCCTGGACCCGGGGACTCGGGGCCGCTAATTATTCGCCGCCGCCCGCGCAGGCCGTTCAAAAGCCCATAAAAGCACCCATTAAGCGTGGTTCCTAATGGTCGTAAAAGGATTATCGCCCCATAGTGCGCGATCTAGTTGGGGGACCATCCTCACGGACCGACCATTGCAGTGGTCAGTCTATCAGCCAAGACTCACGGCAAGGATACAAGGATGGCCGGGTCCGGTCTCGGACCGAGTGATTTGATTGGCTGGCCGGCAGTAGTTAACTAAAATGGTGTGGAGAGAGGCCCTTAGGTGGACGTAGGACAGATTGAGTCGTATAATGTTGCCCAACAGTGAATCTGGCTGGCCATATTCTGGCCCATTTGTCCCATTTGTCCGAGCCGGGGATCATAAATCGATAAAATTTCGTTACCAAAAATTACCCCATTTCGCGCCACTGATGCCACTGGCTGCCCGGTTTTGGTTGAGAATTAATTTTACGACCCCTGGAAGAAGTACCCACTTTCCCGACCCCTCCGTAGAGACAATCCCCTTGCTGTCGCGGGCGCGCTTATGGCCTTTCTCCTCGGACCCCGATTTATGGGCGCGGGGTGGTAAAATATTTATCGCGTTCATTATTTTAATTATGATTATCGTTTTAATTGTTACACTCTCGCTCCGCTCCATTCCGGCGCGTCCCGGTGCGCTTCCGGACGGGGGCGGGGTGGCCAAAAGTGTCTTCCTGGGGGCCACCACGGCACTTTTACACGCGGCGCGCGGATTACTGTTGCCGGAGAAAAATTTGCATACAAATGCTTGGTTAAAATTGTGGAAGTATGAATAATTAATCCAGCATACTCGTGGGCCACACGCCTCGGGAACCGATCCGCCTTTGGGTAGGGAATTTTCGGGATAGCGGCCATCATGGCTGGAAACCCCTTTTCCTGGACCCGGGCTCGGAGACCCGGGCTCGGTTGGGCGCGATTCGGGGTCGGTGGTACTGGTTTTTCAATCTCATTGTAGCGCACGGGCGGTGTGGCCATTCTGGAGAGGGTTGGTAGGCATTCATAAACTTGGCTTTAAATCACGAACTGTATTATTTAAACACTCAGCATTGAAGCCAGTGTTGAAATTGTAATTAGATTGAATAAGCTAGACTCAAATGCTCGGAACCGAACCGGTGGAAAACAGTATGCGTCTTGTCAAGAATGCTGTCAACTGTTCGATGTAGTTCAAATCACAGAAATCTAATAACTCTTACAATGAATTATACAGTCACGAAAAGAAACACAATTCGTAGCTTTGAATTATAAAGACCATCGACGTTATTCCAAACCAAACATATTCAGGGACCATAAAATGAATAAAGCAGCCTATTTAGGACAGTATAGTACAAGCAGACTCCTAACTGTGGCGACAGACGATGCGTAACGTAATATTTTTGACATTAACGATTAATGCCAAACTGCTACGCTTCTGTCAAAACGTTTACGGCTCGGCCGAGGCGTAAACCCCGAGCGTAAATACTTTTTGCATACGCATGCTTACAAACAGAGGATAATTTAAGTTCTTATTTGCCGGTATAGCAATAAAATAAAAAAAACAACAGAAAATAATATTCAGAAATCAATTTATTTCTCTTCTATTTCTATTTCCTCGGATCAAAAACACAAACGTAAACACATTTCACATTTCGTTTTTATATTTTTGCTGCCACACGAAGCGTAAATAGTTTGACATTAATAATTAATTTTACGCCAGTTTTCACGCTTCGTGTAGCGCCACAGTAATGTTAGTTTATGATCGAATAATTTCTGTGGTACGTTCTAAATAATTCCATATATCCATAAGCTAAGAGTTCCGAGATATTACGTGTCTTAAAAGCTGTTCTTTAGTTCGTCCGATCCTTCAGTATAATTGCGTTATGTGGCATCCAGAGTATTTGTGTTGGATTGGTCGTATTGCGGCCTTACTATGCGAGTTTACTAGAATTGCCGTTTCTCGACTTGATTGGTAGACCGTTGATCTATTACCTCATTATAACAAGTGCTGTCTGCGACTTAGCCTACGGTCACTTGAGCATCGTAAAGAGGCGGCTCAAGCCAAGAGCTTGACTTCCCATATTTACACGTGAACACTCCATGTTCCATTTTAAAAAAAATCGCTTCTTTTGATTTTTGAGATGATGCCCTGACCTGGAGCTCAGAATTGTTGCGCGGTCGTCCTTTACCGGACATAGTGGTCCGCTATAAACTGTATATCATATGAAATTTTTTCGAATTTTCATATGAAAATTCACTCGTATTCTTGACTTTAATGTGCCTCGTGTTTAGTGGTGCAATGTGTATTTTTTCATGCCTTCAAATCCACTGTTTCAGTTGCTGATAAACCTACACGTGTTATCGATTTTTGTTTTCGTCCTATCAACTGCGATTCCTTCTGCTATTAGTTCAAAATTAGTAGAACCAAATAATCAAATAAATACATTTAATGGATTTATAGAAAAGTATGAATTTCAAAATGGTCTTTTTAGCCGAATTGTCCTTCTGTCAGTTTTGTTTTGTTTCGCAGCAAAACTCGCGGCATCGAGCCCAACCAGGTGGCAATCCTTATTTCAATGATACACAAAACTGCAAGTAAGATAAGTTTTCAAACAAATTGATACTGGTTCCTGCTTTCCCGAGGCTACAATCGACCATCTGGATTGATCGTTTCGCATGCGACGAACTATTGTTTGCCGTTTTCACAAGACAATTGACTTATTTTATGATGCGGAACAGTAAGAAACCACTAAAACTTGGAGGTCATTAAATTTGCTACCCAAACCTCCCGGATGTGATCATATAAAGCTAACTCATTGGTGCGACCCGCCCCCGGAACTGGGGGCCTCCACCACACACCCAGAGACGGTCTGACAGATTGTAACCGCGCGCAGAGCATAAGGTTCCGGGCACACATTTATTGCGCCACATATCTCAATAAAGCCTTATCTTCGCGGTGCCGCGTGCCGCGTGACTATACGAACTGTGACACGATAACTCACCGTCGTTCAGGACCCCCAGCAGGACCCACCCTCCATTCCGCCCGCTTGTGGTCCACCGACGTCGGGTTTGCGAATCAATTAATTATTATCGCATCCCGCGCCCTATCTGTATGCTGTTTTAATTGTAATAAATGTTACGTTTATTTTATAATTACACACGGGCGATGTTTTATGTTTTGCCCCGCACTCGTATCCCCCCCACGCTGCCACATTTATGCGAGCGCGCGGGCGTGACAAAATGGCCCGTGATGGTCCCGGGTCCGGTGGCCTATGCTCCACACAAACCCGCCAACGGATTCTCATTATCTCGGGCCGCCCGGGGGCATTCATATGTCATAGGCATAATTATTTCGCTTTAATTATATTCCTGCCCTGGCTGCCGTCCATCGATTTGCCCGTGGATTGGTTGTGACCCCAGAGCGTCGAAGCGCTCCACTTGCCGGCGATTCCGGTCGCGCGGTGTCTGACGGGTATCGGAAAACAATTCGGAAACATTAATTAGAGTTTCATTAGTTTTAGATATTAATTCTCTATTTCGAAGAGTGGCCCCGGACAGAGGAGCACTACAATGTAGCAATGTGTCAAATCGTGCACGGCAGTGACGGAGGTATGTCTCTGCCACTCCATTGGACAATATTTGCCATAGATCAACATCATCCGGGGCATTCCGGTATTCAAATCGGGGTGGCTCGAAATGGTCGTTTAATTGCGCCCCACGGTGCCCGAGAGATCGGTGACGTTTTGCCTGGCGATGGGATGTTTGACCGTTGTCCTGTCAAAAGTCCAACCACCCGTCGGTTGAAGTTGTGATATTTTACACCTCATACGTTGTGCGCCAGCAAAGAGCACCCAAAAACACCCAATTCTAGCGCTTTGATTGCGTTTCCTTATTTTCCGTACTCTTTGCGGTCCGGCCGCGTTTTCCATATTTTCACAGCTAGCGAATCCAGATGTGACCAGCCGGCGAGGCGAACAGCTTCAGCTCAATGAACCGGCTCCGTCCCGTGCCTCATGTTGTTGTTCGGCCTTTATTTATTTTCCTTCGCGATGTGTCCTTTTCCTGGGCCGTGCCCTGGCATCGGGAATTCCCGCGGGGCGGGTGAATTCCTTGCAACGTGAATTATCCGCGTCCCCGGGGGATGTTGCCGGTGAAAAATGAGGTTTAACTACGGATTTGCCGTAGCTTTAATGTTGGGCCGAGTTTTTTTTTATATTGTCGTTGCTATCCGAAGGTGTTGAAATCGAACGCGGGGCGCAGATGTTGGGTGAGAATTAAGGCCAGTGGCCCGGTTGTGGCGGATTGTCACCCGCCACCACCGCCACGGGCTGCGTTTTATCGCGCCTCGAAGGGATTTGGAAGTAATGATGTGATAAAATAATGTTGGCCACCACCGAGTAGGGCGTTCCCGAAGCAAAACGAAGTAAAGGAAGGCGGCCTCCGTACCGGGAACGCGGGGTGCTTGTTGGTCCACAACATATCGCCCAACACTTGTTCTGGCGCGCCCGAAACCCCGGACCGCCCCGGTGGTGCCGGATGGCGTGCGATGGCGGTCGGTGTAATTTGACAGCTTTTGGCCACAAAGCGAGCGATCCGTGACGAAGGCACAGAGTAGCCTCGGCGAAGGGAGCCTGCCCCCCCCGGGCAAGAAGATGAAGTTATAAAATGGTCCACAATGTGATCCAACACGCCCGGCGGCGCCTCCCGGGGAGAGCAATAGTCTTAAAATGTCGGGAAGCTTGTAACGACCTTGCTAACAAGAGGCGAGGCCGCTTGCGAATGCGACGCACGTCCTCGGTGGCGTTGGCGTCGCCGGCGACAGCTGCTCCGGCTCCGGGATTTTGGGAACGTCTGGGAATTCGGATTCGCATCCATTGTGGTGGGCTGCGCCACCCGAACCGAAACAAAAATGCTGTTCCTGTGATTCGCGCCCGCGCGCGCGCATAAACCATGGCTGGGCGGCGGGCATCTAATTAGGTTCACGGTTCTCTAACGCCCCCCCTGGTTCTAATTTCTCCCGTTCCACCCCCGCAGTGTCGGCCAACCTGTCGCAGGCACACCACACGCACGACAAGGACGGCAAGAAGAAGCACACCCGGCCAACGTTCAGCGGGCAGCAGATCTTCGCGCTGGAGAAGACGTTCGAGCAGACGAAGTACTTGGCCGGTCCGGAGCGGGCCAAGCTGGCCTACGCCCTCGGTATGACCGAGTCGCAAGTGAAGGTACGTAACCCACTTTCCTTTCTTTCGCTTCATTCGGACACCACACATTCCACCTAATAAAAATCATAATTTGCTCTCGTGCTGACCGAAAGGGGTCCGTCCGGGGTGGGTCGGGTTAAGGCAACAGATTTTCCTGATGGGTGCGTACGCCCGCAAACCGCAACCCGGCCGACGAGGGGTGCCAAGGCGCAAGGACCCTTTCTCAGACCACCCGGTTTTCAATCACCTAATTTTACAGCCCATAAAACGTGTGCGCCACTCGCCATAAATCATATCGATATTAGATAACGGATCGCCGCCCACCGAACGGCGCCTGTCTATGTGTGTGACACTGCGTGGTCAACATTGTGCGTGTGGGTGTGGGTTTTATTGCACGCCCAGCATAAACCGCAAGCGGCAAGTTTTGAGAGCGTTTCGCATGTTTTTTGGGCATCCAAATGCGCCCATTTGTATTTATTCCGCGTGCGACCTGGTGACGTGCCGCGCTCTTCACGGACTTCAGGTCCGTGTTTTTTTAAAAGGCTCGCGTTTGTGTTTTTCGACATTCTTTCGCCGGGTTGCGGTGGGTTTTTTGGGATGGGCTAGAAAGAAATCGCATTATTTATTGCTTCGTTAAACATCTTCGAGTTCGAGCCGGCATCTCGGGAAAAGTCAATCGAATCATTTCTTTTCCATGGGGCCCGGGGCTCCCACGGGGACGCTTGGGCCCACCGAAACCGAGACGGTGAAGAGGGTGGCGGAACATAAAACAAATATCCGGTCGGTGATCGGTGGCGTAATTGATTGAATCATTGAACAATCTATGTTTATTTATGGGCCTTGCGATTCGGCGACAGGTTGTTGGCAAATAAAACGAAGTAAAAACCCCAAAATCCGGCCATGGCTCGGCCCGGGAAAACGGGACGGAACGGGGACTTAAAAGAGTTAGAGGTAGCGTTAGGCGTCACCCGGCCCGGGGTGGCAGGAATTGACCGTCTCAAGGATACGACGGATTACTTTCGAAATTGGAAAACTGATACCCGGGCACCGAGATAGTCGGGGGGTCGGTATTCCGTTTTTGGTTCCTTCCCGGGGCCCGTGGTTTTCAGTACCGAACAGATCCTGTGATCCTTCGGACTACTTGAAATGCCTCCGAACCGACAGCCTCTTCGGTATTCGGTCGATTGCAAACACCTTCCCTGCCCGGTGGCCTATCTGAGAGACATCTGCCGACGCCAACCACTGACCGGGGTGAAAAAAAAACGGGGACCTGCAAAAAGGATGCGAAGGATAATCGATGGGATTTTGATCGCCTGGAACGGCCGTTTTCCTTTCGGCCGTGGCGGGTGTAACCGGCTGTCTGCGGCTACACGGTGGTCAATTGAATTAAAACCAACGGCTCCTGGGAAAGCTCACCCTCGGAGTGTCCTTCGATGCCGTGCACGTTCGGCGCAGCGAGGCAGATCGAAGCATCGAGGGATCGGAAGGGTTCCGTAGCGCACTGCGCAAGATGACGTCTGGTGCGATACCCGTGCGGACCCGAACGACCGTTTTGTCTGTTTACAAATTGGGTAATTGGGTGAGGATGTTTTTCAATTGAGGCTTTAGCACCTTTGATTGACAGCTCCGGTGGCTCCGCCAGGGCTCCGCCGGTGCTGCGAAACGAAGGGGTGAAACCCGGATCCGGGATGTGTGGTTTGCTTCTTAACTTTGAATTCTGCCGCAGCTCGGATTAGGCCCGGCATTATGAGGATTGAGCTCGTACGGGGACACACCACAAGGGAGTGGCAAGAACCTTGCTACTTTTGTGGCAAAACAGAAGGACTTCTTTGTTTAAAAAAGCCCGGCTCGCCAATAAACCGATGAAATTTATGGTCCCAAATTGAATTACGTTTAATGTATCGCTTGTCGTACGTTATAGCATTTGCCGCCGGCATTAATGACATCAGCAGGACAACGACCAGCTAGCCGGAAAAACAAACGCTTCCCGATCTCCGATGAGAGTCCTTGACATGGTGGCGAGAAAATGGCCGCCCGTCCAAATGTCGCCGGCACGTGCTGGGGATGAGAAATGAACAAATGAAAATCCTTTCGGCCGCCCGCCCAAAAAGGGACAAATCTGGCCTCCCTCGGGAGGAGGAACGGAGGATTGTCGTGGCGGAACGGGGCGTGCGGCGGCGGTTGTATCTGCCATAATCATGCAATTTCCCTAATTGGGGGGTTCAACGGAGCGAAGGAAACTCCACCCAGAACTCGGCGGGTTCGCAAGATGATGACGTCGAACCGGGACCGAAGACGAGACACCGTCTCACCCTCTCTCACTCACTCTCACGCCTGGTCGGCGCAGGGAAAGCGCCGGGAAAATGCTCGACCCTTGCTGGGCTGGGTGCGCTGCTGACGGTGGCGACCGCTCGCTGAGAGGCGCCGAGGGTTTGCGTGAAAAGCGTTTAAACCGTATCATCTTCCCTAAATACCCTCTTAATTTAACTACATGTGTTTCGGAGAGGCCAAACTTTCGCTGGGGGAGAGCACGGCCAGGACCGGTGATGGAGCGGGATCATTTATAGCTTCGCCGTTTCGCTGCTGGTGGAAAACGAGCTGGCTTCTTGGTGTGTTGGCTCTTTTCGCACCTCACGCCACAGCGTGCCGGGTTCGTAGGTGGCTCCGGATTTTCTCCGTGGCTCAACGTTGGCTCCGTGCACCGTAAATGATTCCGAAACAGACGCTAGTCTATTTTCTTATTTGCCCCCCGCCCGACAAGCACAAACACCGAGGGCGGCCCGATATGTTGGGGGATGATATGTGTCTAGCGTGGCGAAGGCGATTTTAAAGTGCCTGCAGCATAAGTGTTGTTTAAGAAAATAAAGTGTTGCCGTGTTTTTTGTTTGACGCGCCGTCTAGTTGGGCCAAGGATCTGTGCGTGAAGCGAATTGTCGGCCCGGGAAAAATAGACCCCGGCTAGCAATTAGTCGGCAGCCGACATAAGCTGCACGGTATCGCTGATCGCCCTGCCAGAGATGGAACCCTTCTTTCTACGAGCAACAGAGGCCTTCGGAAGGGTTCCCGTGTGTGAGTGTCTGTGTGGTAAGAGATTAAACCGATAATTAAACAGAACGTGAAAGGGTTACACCCGGAATGAGGCGGCTCTAGAGCGAGCGCTCAATGTTAGAATTTAATTAACAGCCCAATGTAATTTTGTGCCTCTCGAAGCACCGTACCGTTGCCGGCTAAAAGTCATCGACAGGAGCTTGAATTCGAAATTTTTGCCATACAAGTTTTTCCAGCTTCGGTGTTTAGTGGTCACACAAGGTGAGGCTGCTCAAAGCATTTGTACTGGTCTGAAATGCATTAAACATTAGCTTTTCATCGGATTTCTATCAAACTTGGCATCGGTGTTGAATTGTTAAAGTTGCACAAACAGTTTAATTAAATCCGAAGCCATCGCCATCATTAAAGCATGATCTCACGATCAAAATGGTTTATTTTAACATAAAGGTAAATAAAAAGAATGCTAAGGAAATAGATTTGGATAGCGAACAGAGGGATTGGAGCAAAATCCCGTAAGCAATATAAAACAGACTTCTTCGGGGACAACAGTAGGGATGGGATCCGGTGACTCTCGACTTGGGAACGATTTAAAAATATGTTTTTAATGAATGTATATGAACTGATTTGCAGAGTGTTTGAATTGTTGGACTCATCTTCATTGTTTCGCTTCATTTAGCGAATATATACTCGAACACCGAGACGTTCAATATGTTGCTGCTACTCTCTCCGTAAACGACCCCAATTAAAAATTACAAATCATCCATTACGCACCGTTGGCACCGATCAATCAAATCGCCACGCCACGTTGCCGGCGGTGGCCGTGGAACCGTGTTGATTTGACTTGCCAGGAGCCAACTATTTGAAGGGTCCCTCGTTGTTGCGTCACTAAACATGGCTAATCTCTCCCTAATTTGCCTACCGTTTGCCGGGCAGTCAAAAGGGCACCGCTGCTTTGTGATGCAAATTGCCAGGACTCTCTCGCTCTCGCTCTCGCTCTCTTTTCCCTGTCACACACCGGATTCCTGGTTCCCGCAAAGGGGTTTCACTGTCGCTAACCGCATCCTGTCGCAATCCGGTCGCTTCATTGTGCCTGCGTTAAACGGCAGCATCATCGACCCGGAACCCACCGACCGACCGGACGAGGGACGAGAATGTCCCTTTTTTTACGGTGGCCACGATGGTACGGCATTCATTTGTCATGGTCTATTACGAAGTGGTAACGTAACCCTCTCTCTCTCTGTTACCGACCAAAGCGAACGTTCCGCGAACCGAGGGTTGTCGATCGCACGAAAGTGACACTTAATTTCCAGTGAGCAGTTCCCGGTTCGCCGGGGCGGCCAATGGAAAACGAACCTACGGCGAAAAAGGTACACCGGGCAGGGGTTCGTTACGCTGGCGCGACAAAAGTTTAATAGATTCAATCAAAATCCCATTAAAACCTGAACGCGCGGCGAAATTCGGGCCGTCTGGCAGGAGTTTGGAATTCGGCAGGCAAACCGACCCCCGGGGAAGCCAATGACGCTGTGGTTGAATGAAAATAAACACGGAAAGGAGGTTTTGTTCGACTTTCTTGAAGAATTTCCCATCCACTGGCTGGAGATTACCGATCAGATCAGAGAACGCAGCCGGGAAGGATTTAATAGCAATTAAAATGATAATTAGAGGGCTAGCGTTTTGCTTAACTCGCTCGTTTTGCGGTGCCCTCGGTTCGGTTCCTAGTGAAAAGTGTTACGTTTTTGAGATGAAGTACGACTAATTATGCGCGAATGGAAAAACGCCCTGCAATCGCTAATAAGCGACCGCAGTATGGCCACTGTCAAGTGTGAGGTTGAGATGGGCTTAACTTACACTGGTTTCTTTTATCGGAACGAACCATTTATTAAAAAAATCACGAAAAACATAATTCATTCGAGCTCTGGTGGTCGATGGAATGGAAATTGGATGGATTTACAACCTCTTTTGGGCCCATTTCGTTTCGATGTTTCGATGCTTTATTAATTTTATAATGCCATTCCGTATTTCATTGACTCGGAAACAAATGTCACCGAGAGTGCTGCAGCGACCTCCGGCCATCGTTTTCGATTTGATTCGGATGCTAAAAGCGGCTTTCAAGGAATCGGACCGGATCGGTGATGATTATGATTGCTTCTCTTCTCGGGGCCGTTGTTTTAAAGATTTTATGGATGGGCCATAAAATTCATGACGCATTTAGGCAATTCACTTTATCCACCTCATCGGGGAGGCTCATCAGCGCTCGGCAAGGCATCGTCTCGGACACATCATCGGTGGCGGACTTTGGCACGGACAATTCTTCGTCGCTCGGCTGATGGATAAAACAGCAATCGGCGAGACTTTTTGCAGGCACCAATGAAGAAATTCGGCGGGTCTTTCGCCGTGGCCATCGGAATCGATCATCGCGATCGGCGAAGACCAAGCGCGATAAGCGATCAAACACTGATGAAACACGAAAAATCAATAAGCAAATTATTTAGCTGCCAAATGGAGTTGAAGTTCGAATCAGCGCCATTAGCGTTCGGGGGGACACGATAACGCGCGTCACTTTCTCAAGATCCGTCCATCCGTCGTGCCATAAAGATCGATCAGGTCAGTCTGTGGCTTTTGAGCGGGCATAAACCCATTTCGTTCCGCTTCGGGTCTGTGCGGGGTCTGCTTCCTTCGCCTTAGACGATAGACCCTCGGCGACGGATGATTTTATGGCTATCAGGCACCAGGATCGATGAGTCTCATCATATATCAATCAAACCCCACGTCGAAACGAGCGGCTCGTAATGTTTTGACCGCAGTTGCTCCGGCATCACCGAGCGTCTTCAACCTCAGCCAAGACGGCCGTGGCCGTGCAATAAAAGATCATAAAATTCGGTTCAAAACCAACGCTCATGTGAGGGTGATGTGAAAAAATCAATTCGAAAACGTCATAAATCGATGGCTCTCGGCAAAATCCATCAACCTGTGCCCGGGTATGTGTCGGTGCCGAGTGTGGCCCGCGCTAGGCCACGATTTTCCACATCTCCTATCGTGCGCCATAAATCGAGAGCAGTTCGTGCTGTAAAAATTCCTCACTCGCAGCATCGGCCCGTCGGTGGCAAGGAACTTCTCCCCGGAGAGTCAAGGCCCCGAGTTGCTTCTCACATCCCCGGGGTTCAGCTGGGTCAACCCAGCCCAGAGCTGCTTTAAGCAGTTTTTAATGTGCCAAAGGGTGCTTGTTTTCCCCACGGTGGTGGTGCGTTGATTTTACAATGCGGCCCGCGTCTGTTCACGCGCAGACGACCTCTGGCCCACATCGGACAGCGCACGTACCCCGGTACGACCCCCGGTAGGTTTGGGGCCGGAACAAAATGATGACAATCGCGTGGCCGTAAATTTTCACGATCGAACAATAATATCTTCGTGTTCTGATGGCGCAATTCATAAAAACGCTCAGAAAATGGCGCTTGGCGCTGTGTCAAACCGTTTGGCAATCGCGTGTCCGCTCGATGATCCTTCCAAGAGATCAGCTTCGGTAGTAAAAAATTAAGAGCACGCCACTAAATGGAAAATTCATCCCTCATCATAATGCATTTGAGCGACCATTCGAGGGCCAACCCGGGGACAATCCGGTATCCTTGTTGTCCGTTTTATCGCCCGGATGGTTCGCTTGTATTGATGAGCGGACCCGGACCGCCCGGCGGGGTCAGCTTCTAACGACGAAGGCGTGCCGGCTGGCAGCATCCCGAAACGACGCTATAAAAATCGGAGAAAATTGAATCAATGTCCAGATGATAATCGATTACATTTTTTGTTTCTGCTGATGGCAGTGGAAATGGAGCGTAACACTCCGATTGTTTCCCTGTTTGGCTTCGTGTTGGCGCTGGTTGACTCCATTCCGAGCTGCTGTAAAATGGTTTGCTGCCAAAAACCGGCCAAACGCGGGTCAGCATGTTGGATCGGGCCTCTGCTACAAAGCCCGCCGTAAATATAAAATTTCTTCTTTGAACCATCGCTCGAGGGTTGGCCGGAACCTATTGTGATTTGCTAGTTACGCTCATCTCGTAACAACGCTCGGGAGAAGGATCGAATTGATGAGGTGGCGAAAGTCCTGCCCCGAGGATGTTAATTGCAACATATGCCGTGCGCGTCGATGACGAAATGGGAAGGTTTGCTTTTACACAGCAATCTAGGCCACTGGCCCAGCACTGGGCCAATCCCTAAGCCACTGAGGGCGAAAGCGAAATTAGAGTGGGCATCTGCTGGCCGTCCGAAAGGTCGAACCATTACGTTGCTGGCAGCCAGACATTTAAATCGAAATCATAACGGACGCTCATTTAGAGTTCTCCTGGGAGGCCTTCGGGAGGCGTTTGTCACTCCTTGAAGGCTGTTGGAATTTTAGTGAGCCTATGTTTTGGGGGGTTTCAATTCACACGCCCAATAAAAGCATGCTTTTTATGAGGTGCAACCGGTCGGTGTCGTATCGGACCGTAAAACTTTAAACAGTCAACGCAATAAAACAGTATTGCGTCGTCCAATAACGCCCCCGGGTGCGCCGTTTAGGTGTGTATGAGTTCACGAAGAACTGGCCGGGGAAAGGAGATGGGACATGAAGACAAAAAACACCAGCAACCTGTCACTCGCTGCGTCAGGCTTTCAGATTAATACCCGGTTGCCTTTTCGCCAGGCGGTCGAAATCCTTACCGACCAGCTGATGCCAGCGGTACCCCACCGCTATTAACCCCGGGGGCCGGGCCGAGGCGGGTTCAGGCTTTCGTCCCTGCGAAAGGACGTCCCGGGACGGGGACGGCGTTGGCGTGCGAGGTCCGGGGGCATAAATATTCACTTGCTCAATATTAAAATTTGTAAATTGTGTATTAAAACTTTCAATAATTATTGCCCCGGTCCTGCCCGCTTGTGTTCGAGAAGGACACCGAAGGCTACACAAATACACACGCAGGGGATTATTATGGTGATTATGTTCGAGAAACTCGGACGGGGGCCGCCCGTGATGGCCGTGATATTAATGATGATGCTCGGCTGCTGAAAATCGCCCACTCGCCCTGCGATGGAGGCGAACATAAAATCTTTTGGATAAACTTCAGACGCCCCCCCCCCCCCGCAAAACCAGACCCGGGGATACAGATACAGGCTGAGCAGCTGATTCTCGGTGTTCTCGGCCAGGCGCACGCTTTTTCGCCTCGGCAGCACATGCACAGCACCGGATCCGGTGTGTGTCCGCTGGTGGAGTGCCGCTAGCGAGGCCCAGGATCGTGTAGACCAACGAAAACAGAAAAAAACAACAACAAACAAGGCCCCTGAGAGCGAGACGGAAGTAGGATAATATTTTCTAATCTGCTGCCAGCGAGAAAGAGAGTTAAACGAGTGTGGAAAAAAGAGAAAATAATAAAGGAACGTTTTTCGTCAAACACGGACTTTGCTCGGATGATCACCCGGTTCCTTTTTTCGGCCTCTTATTCTCTCTCTCTCTCGCTCGCACGCCGAGGGCTCCCTGGAGGAGCATCATCATCATCGGGAGAGGGTGTTTATTGTAACATATGCGTTCATAATCCGGAAATAATTCCACATAAATCTTGAATATTAGTATGCAGAATTCAATTTAAGCCTCGTTAGGAAATGACGCCGGCCCCGATGGTCCTGATGTTTTGCGTTGTGTTTTCTGTGTTTTATGTGTATGTGTGTGCGTGTTTCTATTTTTTCTTCATATTTTATGTGCCATTCCGGCCATTTCTTTCCGGCTCTCCCGACCGGTGGGCTTCTGATTTGTTGTTGAGCATGCTGTTGCTGTCGGTTTGTTGTTGGGCGCCGGACGGAGAGATTGGCAAACCCGTGGCGGATTGGTGTTGGGTGATCGATTTCGGGTACTTTTTCATTATTTTCACCCAACCCGACACCCGGCTGCCGGCTACTAGCGGGGCTTATTCTGTGTGTTGATTAACGCACCACCCGTCCGTGCACTTTGGAAACAACATTCAATCGCTGGGTCCTTTTTTGGGCACTACTCGGTTGGATCGGTTGGGGCACTCGAGTCATTCTTCGAAGGTTCCACATTAGAATCGCAAACTGCTATCGACGATGGCGTGTCGTAAAATTGAACACCATAAATTGTTGCTTACCGATTGAGCAAATAAGTGTCGCAAGTGAGGTATTTTACAACTTTCCAGCTGCCCGGCTGCTGCAACATTCTAGCTGAATCCGAGACTGCGTCCTAAACTAAACTAAACTCCATGTTTCCATAAAAGTCGAGCGTCCCGGTCCCGCTGTCGCAGCATCGGACTAGCCAAAAATCTGTTGCATCTGACGGGCGCACATTGTGCTTCAATGTATTCGGTCTGTAAGCATTTATGTAAATACTTGCGATCCGTTGCGAACACGACGACGTTGACGACGGCGACGATGGCCGCCATTCGGGTGAGCCGTTTAGACAGAGCCAGGGTGGCGGTCGGTTAGGTTCTGTGGGTTAGAGCTTTTCCTCGCATATAACTTTCAGAACGGAGAAAATTGGGAAATTGTTATTGTGCTACTATTTTTTTTTAGTTAAAAAGCGGAATTTACATCCTCCAGAGAGTAATGCAAAGTGATGAAAAGTTTACGGAACACTTTGGAATGTGAACCAACGTGCCTTAAACACATAGCACTGGTTTCGCTTCACACGCCAAGTTCATTCGGAAGATATTCGCTGATGCTGCAGGCATTAGGAAATGGGGCCAGCTGGGCCACAAACATAATAAATTCCGATTCCCAAAGCACAGCTCTTCGGAGCTTGTTTTGTTTTCGCCGCCGGTCGGTGCACCCCATGCACCGAGAGTCCACGGTTCGCACCTAAGCACCGCAGATGCCGGACTGCCGGACGCGTGTTCCGAGCTCGGCCAACGCCGGCGGAAACATATTTCTTCCCGCTCCTGCACGCGGTGGGCGTGCAGATTCTTGCTTGGTTGACTGGAAGGATAAAGAAATCAAGTCACTCATAAATAATGATTAAACTATTTGTCCCCGGAATGGCTGGCGGCCTGTTCCGCCTCGTTCCGACCGCACTGCGCATGAGTCTGACTGATGAGCCCGGCGAACACCGTGGACCGGTCCGAGGGCCGTCCGGTCCGGCTCTTGAGCGGTCTCTTGTTTAATTAAGTGGATGAGAAGGATTTTATTTGCCAACAGAAAAGCGGAAAATCAGCTGAACATGGCCGTCCATGGGTGGAACATGGCAGGAACGACAGAGAGAGAGAGAGCGAGTGAGTGAGAGAGGGCGAGCGTCACTTTCACGGAGCCGGCGCGGATCTAACCGTCCCGTTATCGCCCTAATTTCCGATAAATCGTTTTTAATTTATGACATACAAACACCGCACTCCGTGTCTCCGTTGCGGGCCGTGACCGTGTCGCGTTCGTGGAAAATCGGGAAAATCGTAGGGGAGGCGTCCGTGTTTGGACGATGTTGGCTCGTGTTGTACTGTTGCCAGCCCGCCCTTTTTGGCAGGCGAGCGGGATGTACGTGAAAAATTGACGCCGGAGTTTCCCTGTCGGGTCGGGGGAGACAAATGGATTACACGCGACAACCCGGCCCCGGGATGTGGCACCGAATGAAGTCAAACGGTGGGAGGTTGTGGCACCGAAAGCCGCGCGAAAAACCTGTTCCGGGCCATAAGGCGATCCCGGCCAAACGCACCATTTAGTCCATCATCGCACGGCACTCATCATGTTGGTCGGCGTCACTGGAGTAAGCTTCGTTCGCAGGGGTTCGTACGCAGTGAGATTTAATTTAGCTAAACGCTTCCTTTATTAAATTGTGTGATCAGGGGCGCTGTTGGCCCTCGTCGGCGTCGAAGTGAAGGACTCGAAGCCATGCGTAGCATTTCGGTGGGCACCCTTCCCCGAAGGGTTCGACGGTGATTTTTCAAGGTTCCTTATCGAGTTAGATGAGAAGTCAATTGAATTAGCCCACGCGATCCGGAAGTCCGGAGGGCAGGGCGGGCGGATGCTGAGGAAGCGGAGAAAGTGGTTTTATGGACGCAAATAGCTTGGCTGGCGACCTTTTCCGGCGAACTCTAATGTGATGTTGTAATTAAGATGAATGGAGCGATGAAAAGTAATCGGCCCAGGGAATCCCAGGCCCAGTACACGGGCATCGAAAAGTTTATGATCTTCCGGAACGCGGATTCCGGGCCGATAACAGATAAAAGGCTTGCCATTATCGTGATCCCGTTTTTTTTTTTGAATGGCTTGATTACAGTTTTCCAAAAAAGGGGTTGTCATCGAATTTGCTTAAACGACTCCATTTGGGAAATAAATCAACAAACCAGTGGACATTGATGTTCGATAAGATTGACACTCAATTATCGACCATGATGATAATGTACTAGCGACATCACACGAAACAAAAATGTCGGAAGATAGTGGTGACGCGATATTGCGGGATGCGCACTCAACACGATTGACTATCAATTGCGTCACAGAAAATAAGGTGCAACCGATTCGATCCCCGCGATGAAATCATAAATCACCGGCTAGAACCACTTTCTTCGTCTAATGAAGACAGTCCGAGTGGTTTGATGGTCGCCGAACGGGGGCCCAATGCTCCGTGACCCGTTAATGTTCGACTCAATAAAAGCTCATCAATATTCAAAACCTCAGACCGGTGTCGGTCGGAATCAAGGAAGATCACGGTCCTTTTTACGTCCCGATCCCCGGTCGTTCGATGGCGGCGCCGTCCTGAAATGCCGTCCAAAACCGTGCCCGGAACTGAAGCGCGAAAGGGACCAGAATCTGGGAGACCAAGATTGTCATTTATTGCGCTGCGAATCCGCACAAAATATCCGGTGGTGCCTATCCACTGCGTGTCAGTTGCAGTTGATGCAGTCCCGATACGTCCCCCGGGGGTCGCTCGGTGCAATAATTAGGTTCACCCGAACCGGCGGCGGGCTAAAAACGTCAAAGTCCGGGACCGTCCTTAAAATTCGATACCGTTCCGGGATCTCCCGGAATGGGGAATGCAAATTTGGCCACTGAAATCGGTGCTCGGTGACGGAGAACCAACTGACACCCGGACCCGGCCCGGCTTGGGTCGGCTCGGTGAAGATGAGGAAAAGTTGTCAAAGATACGAGGCGGCGAGATCATTAGTCGGCATCATTAGGTGAACCCGGGGCAGGTTCCGTTCAGCGTTGCGTAAATGGCAGCCGCGCACAACGCTGGACCAACATCAACCCGCCGATGGGCACGTTAGAGTTCGCCTGGTGGCCAAGAACTCGGCCCATCACGCCACGCGTGTGATGCGGTCCTTTCGACGTGCGATGCGTTTCGTCACGCTCCCGGACAGTTTAGGGAAGGTTCCGCACACGAAAGGAAATAATAATCAACCTTATCGCCGATTGTCGTCATCATCATCGTGGTGGTGCGTGGTCCGACGACTTCGTGACGTGTCCATATCGGACGAGGGACCAACACTGCGACACCGCAGCTGTATTAGACAATGTTCAGTTCAGAGTGTCCGGGAGTGAGTTGTTGAAATGGATGATTGGCCATTCCATTTGAGCCATTTTGAAACACAAATTTCCAACGGACTGATTCGTTTGTTTCGAAGAGTTTTAGGACACAAGACTACTACGACGTCGACTACGAAAGATTATTTTGTTTCCCACCATTTTTATCAGCAACTTTTGATGGCCAGTTTTTAATAAAATTTCATTTCCACACCCAACCCAGAAACAATCGGCCGGGCGGCCAATCGGGACGACATTGGTCGTGGACATAAAACCCAACAGCTGATATCATCAGTAAATTAGTCTTGCTCGCCCGACGGACGCGTGTGCATTCTTGCCCCGCCGGCCAGTTCCGGAGCGGGGAAGTTGTCCTCGGAAATGTTATCCCTCCCTAATCCTTCGTTCGCCATCCTGTCCACGGATCCTCTCACGTTAGCACGTGGTCGTACTTTAGTTTGAACACGAATCCGGCCTCGGAACGGGTACGCCACATCGCGACGCGTGCCAATGTTGTGCCGTTTCGAATGCGTTAAGTCCATTAGATTTTCACGCCAGGCGGAAAAACAATGCGATAAACTTTAAACATTCAGTGGCACAGTGGTGGCGGCCGTCGGAAAAAATAGACTTCAATGTTGGCCACCATCGGCACACGAATGCATTTTTAAACCCGATATTATCTCACGGTTTGTTTTGGGGGGGGCGAGTGACATTACAGACGATTTATTTTCACCCACAAAAAAAAATGGAACGAAACAGCAACAATACTAGAGCCATCCTGTCGTCGGCGAAAGGTTGCCGGTCGGGGCCGGTGTTTTCTCCGGAAAACCCACCGACGGAGGCATGTCATCGGTCCATGATTATTATCAACCGGAGGGATAAACGAAGGATAAGCGAACGGAACGCATCTCTCAGGGTGGCAATAAAATTGCGATGTTTTAAAATTGGCTTTTTATGTTGCGCACCGTGACCGGGGACGACCGCAGAGCCGGAACCGCACCGCGCGGCTTTTTAACGACGAGTTTCGCCAGATAGCCCCTTGCGAGCCGTTTGCTGCCGTTGCTGAATTTTCGGTACTTTTTGTCCCCAGAGAGAGTCCTGCACTAGAGAGAGAGAAAGAGGGAGCCATGTTACAGCGGAAATGTCTTTCGAAACGGAACAATCGCCAACCACCGAACACCGTGGAAGTGGAAAAAAGTTCAAACCACTCGACGGCGCGGATGGGCATTTAAAAAAAACTCTCCATCGCCCAGTCCAGGAGCGGATACGGAACGGATGATGATCTCGCGGAGGACAGTGTGTCAGTGGCTCCAGAGGCTGTTTGAAAAGTTTGTGTCTTTTCAATTACAATTCAATGTTGGCTTTTTGCCTGTTGTTTGGTGAACTAATTTTCTTCTCGTTCCCGTGGGATGGTACACCAACCGAGAAAGCAATGAGGTAACACATTAAAGACCCCAAGTAATGTCACCCGAGTGTACTGTGCTGTAGAACTTTCGTGCGGTTTTTGGCGGCGGACTTTTGAAAAGGAAATTCGATCGAATTTCTTAGAAACTGTTCGAGGAGTTCTAGTGTCTGGATTGTGATTGGCCACTTTAAGCGTTGGTCCTTTTCGAATGAATATAAAGCGGGCTGCGTTGAAGAGCGAATTCCGTTTGCAGGATCAGGACTTGGACTGGTTACAGATTTTACTGGAAACTTTAAACGAATGAACACGAAATGAAATGTATGCTTGTTAACTCTTCCTAATAGTTGGATGTTGTTCAAGTCGATATATTTTAAGAATTTAATTATTTGTGTTTAAGCGAATGATTTTTTTCAATATCTTGACGAATACTGGCAATATTCATATATCGACCGAAAGAGACGATGCATATCGGACCAACTCCGGTCAGTTGCACAGAACTTTTTCTCTAAACAAGATACTTTCAATGTGTCCTTGAAATTAAGTATTTGGGTTTCCATTAATTTTAAAATAGACACCTCCCTATGATTGTAATTTATTGTTCAAATAACTTTCAGGAAAACGAGAATATTTCAATGTAAAAGCAAATAGCCGTCTTTCACTGTCTCCTCGCAATGTTATTGGGCATCATTTTGAATCGATTCGGCTAGATCAGTTGCTCGTTTCATCGGTAATAACAGCCAACAGGAGCTGTTCACTTTAGAATCGATTTCCGGTTACACTACGAATCGAAACGCTTACAACAAACCGGTGTAAAGTGTTCACTGAATCGTGTTCAACATTTTTCAAAACATTCGCGCCAATTGGGCCGACGTTTGAGCAATGGTGAGTACCACCAAGGCAAGGCCAGGGACCAGTAAACGCAAAAGTAATATCGAAAGGTACAAAGCATTAGGCGGAAGGTGGGTTTGGGTTGCGCTTCTTGGCAACAACGTTACGGCACTCCGCCCGCTGTCCGTGGACCAGATTTGATCGGAGATTTCGGTGCTCACCGGCATCGCACCAAGCAACGGCCGGCAGCAGCGTGAACGTGCCTGTGATCATTAATGCCATCTGTAATCATGGAACCATCATCACCGCCGTCATCGCGAGCCGCGCAAAGGAATTGGCACGCATTTCCGCACCATTGGGGTACCCTTTGCCGTGGCAAAACAAATGATGCGACCGTTAGCATAAATGGAGCGAGATTTTTCTCCTGCCTCCGCCAGGAAAATAGGGGCTCAAGAACGAAAAAAAATCGCTGTCCATGAATTTCCCTCGGCCGTAGGAGGAACGGCGGCGGCGGCGGCGGCCGAAAAGGGGCTTCATTCTTATCACATCGTCAGCGAAGGGAGTCGAGCGAAAAGCTCGTCGATTGCCGTCCTTCCTTCGGATCCTGACAAAGGGCTCATCATTTCGCGCGAGACGCACGCCCTCCGGAAGCGGACGGAATGCGGCAAGGAATCCACAGGAGGCAAGGATTCCGCTGTGCGCTCGCGCGTTTCTCTTCCGCGCGCCCGAGCGCCATTGCGGGCCGGAGCCGGAGCTCTCGTCCGGGCGCAAGTGTCAAACCGGATGTGGGACACCGGGCAACGAATGGTGGCGAATGGGGGTGGGACGCAATTTGTAAGATTGCGATGTTTTACAAGTGTGAGCACGCGCACACTTTCCCGGCAGCTGGCGGTTTGCTTGTGTTGGTGCCGAGGGTGGTTGTATGTTGCAGGTGGTGAGAGCATAACGTCAAGCTTTACATGGTTCTCGGTTTACACACGAGGGGAGTGTTATTTCCATGTTATTTGACAGCGATAGATAAGATTGCGGTAGCTTTTATTTTCGTCGAATAGCTCACCCGATTTTCTTTTTTATTTTGTGAACTATAAATATGACGTTTTTATTGTTGACCGTATTGTTTTAATTATTTGAGCTTATTCCGCTAAATGACCTATGGTCCTTTCAAATTTGCCAAGATTCAGGGCCTGGTCTGGGCATTGTGGAGGATAGTTTAAATCTTTAGTATAATCGTTATGCTTGAGGCACTACATGACTGCTTGTGGATTAAAGCATCACCTTGTTGTAGAGTGAAGGCTTCATAAGACTGGTTCCTTCGTGAATGATTTCTTCTTCTATCAAGTTTAGGTAACCTTTCGAGTTTCGGTAACGACCCAGAAAAGGGAACAAGCTTAAATGGAAAATCGCATCCGTAAGCGTAATGAATGCCTTTGTCATTTACTTTTTACCATTGATTTAGCACGTTTATAGCAGTAAAGTAAAATTCGTCAGGGGAGTTTTCGAAAACATGTCGATTGTAAAATACTATTTGTTTGTTCAAATTGTTCAAATTCTACTTCGGTTAACCAGAACAGAAGGGACTTGAATACTTTCTGATTAAATTTTTTGTAGAATATTTTTGTCGGATAGACGAGGATTTGTTATTTAGATCTTCACTACATGTTTATTATTTCGTATTGGTGTTGATTTTTTAAACTTATCTGCTTTAATACTGTAAACACTATCTTCATTTGTATAAACCTCGCATATTTTGCCTCGATCGCTGACTTGCGTTGTTATTTTTATTATCAAATCTCATATTTATTACCATTTGACGTTCTTCATCGGTTAGTTTCGAAGTAAATCTACTCTATTTGCTTTATTTCCGAGCTTGAAGTTTCGAATAAACTTTCGTTTCGCATCTCTTCAATTCACCTATGAGTGAAAATGGATGCACCAGTACACGAGATTGAATCAAAATATCATTTAATCGCCATAATGTTGCTCTTAGAACCTGAAATAACTCTATTTGGGTGCCCCATAACTCCATCTTCGTGACGGTTAACCGCAAAACGTTCCCGTTGAAGGCAAACATTGGTTTCATCCGCGGTTTTGCCCTCCACAAAACACAAACACAAAGACGTTGCCCGACCGTTTGCTGGCCGAGCAACCGAGCATATTGCGCTCCAGACAAACATAATTATTGACCACAGTTTTCGCGACAATTTGCTCCGTGCTGTCAACCGGTCGACCCGATTAAAGTTGTCACTAAGCTGACCACGGGCGGCCCTTTTCGGTGAGACTGATTAGATTCTAATATGGCGCCGATTGGGGCAGCGGCCAGTGCCACAACCACAGGATGAGGTTTTGATTTACCCTGGCCACCACCAAACCACCGGCACTGCATCCTGGGCCTGCGATGTGGTGTTCGGTTTCTTAGGCCCAAACACAAACGAAAACTGTCCGCCCGGTATCAGCGGTGGAGCGGTTGGAGTCCCGTAGTTCCGGGCGCAAAGCAACTCTCTGGCACGGAAAACCGCAATCTTTAAAGAAAACCGACTCCGATACCGACCGGAGGAGTCAAGGCGCTGACCCCTGGCGTCCGGCGGGTGACAACGAAAGGGGTTGAAAGGACATTTTAATTAAAACTCGACCGGGCCCGTACTCGGGCTTCGTGTGATGGTCCGAGTGGACGATTCCAGTGTTTTTTTTTAATGATTCCCCTCTCAGTAGTCATAATTTGTTCCACGATGGCGCACCCAACGGCGAGTGGATTGCTCCCGGAATCCCTTTGCTTTATGATTCACTGGCATTAAGACAACGGTGACCGTTAAGGAAAGGGTAAGCATGCAGAGAGAGGAACAGAAAAAAAACAGTAGAAACACCGATAGACCTGCGATGGACAAACAGAAACAAGTTTGAGGCGGCGCAAAGATAGCAGCATCGTAAAAGGGCAGCAGTCAGAAGTTGAAAGGGTTATGATGCTTAAGTTTTTTTTTCCTGTCTCTTTAGCAAAAAAAAAACGAGTCCCTCCGTGAACGAAGGACGGTTTATCTTTCTGAGGGTATCCTGACATCTTCTTGTAGCTTGTACTAAGGATTTGTCAAGCGCCAAGTGTTGGCCCTTTCTTCATTTCGTTAATCTCATTTGCTTCATTTCATTAAAAAAGCAAATCGTAATTATTCAATTCGGCAGGGCTCTCGGCGTGTGTCCCACAAGAAGGCAAAAATGTCGCTAAAAAAGTGTCCAAATTGTCCGTAAGGGACACAAGAGTGTGAGCAACACTTCCGTTTGTAGAAACCCTTCCGTTTGTATCATCGAAAGATATAGGATGGCAACGTTTGTAAAACTTAATATAGGGCGGCTTTAAGGCACAGGAATTGAAATAAAAATCTGGCGAGCCATTGATACCTAACTGGAGGCTGTTATCTTGAGACGGCATTTTCTCTCATTCCTGTTCATGTTTAAATATGATTTCGGTTTCGTAGGGGTCACATGAGATGAACATGTTCCTCAACATTTACAATAAACCATCAAAACGAACAAAGAAGAATCAATCGGCTCTCAAATGTCTTTCACCGTGGCACTATCGCTCGAATTATTGAAATGAATGGTTCTGCTTGCCCATATAGGTGAACCAGTTTGAGAGATCTACTATTTTAAGCAAAAAGGGTTTCATCAGCGAGTAAAATCTTTAACTAAGCTGTGTAGTCTGTAATTTATGTAAATTTAGAGTTCTCTGCAGGAAATGTATGGCAAAATGCATGAAAACTGAGAAAAATAGTCAAACTATGCAGTAGATATGCAGTAGTACAGTAAACAGAAGGGTAAAATTAGTCAAAAAACGGCAAAGCGAATGAATAATGTCTATCTCGAAAACGTCAGAAAATGGATTAAGATTTTTATAATTGAATAATACGGTCTGCCGTGGGTTCGTTTTGGGATCGAGAGCAAACAAGTAAACTGCAGTCGACCGTCCGATGCAGATAAAATGGAAAGAGCCGAAAAAGAAAACAACCAACAAATGCAGAACGCAGTCGCACGAAGACGAGTTTGGCAAAAAATGCCCATCGACAACGCGCCGTTGGCCAAATGACGATTGGCACCGGTCACGAGTGGGCAGTCGGACTGGACACCAAAAAAAGCCGACATCGGGGATAAAAGTGATGCAAAATGGAGCAGCATATCGTGATCGCATAAGTCATCGTTAATAAAAATGAATAACGATTTAGAAACAACTGGCGCGACACTGAAAAGCTGTGCCTCTATTGGGCACGAAGGCGAAGCAATAACACCAGCATCCACCGCCATCATCGTCGTCGTCGTCATCATCATTGCAAATGAGTGAATGAAACGGGCACAGAAAGCCACCCAACAGTACGATTGGCCAGGCAGAAAGAAAGCAGAGAAAGCACACGCCCAGCATCCAGCATGGCCGGACAGAGCAATAAACCAATTAAAATTCGTTGCATATCTTGATCGAAATTCCGGGCGGAATAAATTGAAACAGAGGTCCACCTTCACGGGGAGCGGTCCATCGGGTGTGTGAACACAGTGACCACCGCCTCTACCGAGACCTCCCCCATGCACCGGTGCACCGTTTGGACCCAGCATCGCCCGGACGAAGAAATGAAACCGTGCACCGGAACGACCTGATCCCCGTGCACCGGAACGACACCAATATGTGCGGCAATGAAATGAACGATTTTCAGGTCGATTGACCAGAGCGGAGCTCGGGAACCACCGTCCGCCGGCCGATCCCCGCCCCGCCAGGCCTGAAAAAACCATTTTGCGAGTGGTCATCGCATACTGTCCAGGGTGGCTGTTCTTTTTTTTTGCAGGCTACAATTTCTCGAAAATTCATTCGAAGCCAGCAGCCAGCGTGTATGCTGAGGTCCGTCCGAAACGGTCGCAAAAAAAACCCTCACACGGCGGAAGTGGAATCCATTTTTTACACCCACCCAACATTGTGTTTGCTTCCCGGGGTGGCCCGAGCTCGGAAGGCGCTTCCTGGGCGGGTGCATAAACGATGTTTGCATTAAATTGATAGCATTCCCCGAGGAGCTGTACCGGTCAATGGGTCCCTCTAGACGACACCCCCCGCGAATGCCCGTCGCATGTTGTACGTTACGGAAATAGAGCACCAAAAAGATTGCATCCCATTTATGCTGCGATACGGGCTGACCGATCCAGTGAGGACGGACCAACCGGCGGTTGCTCTATCTATTTCGTATAAATTCCGTTGTGTCCAGTAGTCTAGTTTAACGCTGGTTACTGCACTTTTATGCATATCCGCTCACCGGGCCTGTACGGACCGTTTGGGTTTGGACCAACAAATCTCGGTTGAACGGTGTGTCACATAATATTTGAATCGCCATGTTGGCTTTATATTACAAAAGTTCGCCCCATTACTTCAGACGCCTTGTTTGCGTGCGCAAACAAAATGAAAAACCGCGGCTGCAGTGGCGGGCCCCGCGCCCATTATGGCTTGTTGCAGCCATTACAGGACTTGTCAGCTTGTCAGCTTGGGCGGGCACCCGAAACGCAGCATAAAACTTAATGAGAAACACCCAACATCCCACTGTGGCGGTCAAAATGGATTTACTTACCAGCGAGAGAGCGAGCGAGCGAACGAAGGAAACGGAATAAAAATAATGGCCCCATAATTAAATGTAAAATATCACGCAAAAAGATGTCGCAACATAAACGCAACGCTTGGGCGCTTATATAGGTTGGACGAGCGCGGCTCTTGCGTTGTTGATTTCCATCTTGTGTTGTGCGCTTTATTACACACCGCCCGTGATTATGCTCGACTTTTATTCGATGGCCCCCTTGGTTGACCCCGCGCAACGTGTGTCGAAGCCCACAATTGGAGCATAATGTTAAAAGTTTCTGGCCCGTTTTTTATGCACTGCGCCCGGAATGAAATTGGCAGTAAAATTGCGCGTTCATAATTAATATTTCCCACTGGTGGGACCCCATAGGATTTCGGACTAATCACCGATCTTAGTCGATCAGCGTGGTGGAGTTGTGAACGGGAATGTTATAAATGATTTCAGGTAATTAATTTTCAAAACTAAAATTATCATCCGAATCATAATTTTCTTGCCGTAAGAACATCTAAAAACAGCTGTGACAGAGACCCTTTTCAGGAGATTAAGTCATAAAGATTTAATCATCCTCCGTGCGATATCGCTAATCAATTATCGGCATTAAAGTGGGGCTCGTAAAAATGCAAAAGTAATTTCCCAAAACAACGGACCACCAATCTATCGTCTGCTGCTGCTTCTGCTGTTGGCTCTTCGCCGCCACTTTAAACATTGATTGGATTAAAACTCTATTTGTCACGTCCAGAGTCCGGCGCCCTCCGGCAAGCAGCGAAGGGTTGCGCCGAAGATCCGCGCACCTCACGACTCATCGTAGCTATCAAGCTTCCTTCCCAGGGAAGTCCCAAAACCCGGTGCCCGAAGCCAATTAATTCCTTTTGACGATTATTAATGAATGTTCATTAATAAACACACATTTAAAAGCAATAATGATGCTGTACACAGGACACGATGTTTTCGCCCCCCCTCCGTTCGTTCCTTCCCCACCGTGGGGGATCCTTCGCCCGGACCGCATTTGGCCACTTCCCGGTCCCCGGTGTCAGACGGTTGGCATTAAGAAATTAATTATATTAGCTTTAATTACGAGCCCGCGATGGGGAAAACGATGAGCAGCCGTGTAGTGCTGCCGCTGGTGGCGTCCTACAGGACGACGATGTCACAATCGGCCATAGAGTGGGTTTTTTGCTGCCGGGTCGGCTGAATCGGTGCTCCGTTCTGCGGAATGTACTGCGAGTGGGTAACGCGGGCATAAAAGTTCCACCCGAATCCGCTACTTTCACGGGCACCACATGTGCACCCGCCGGTGGTTGCTTTCTCTGTTCCGGAAGTGGGAGTGAAGATTAAATTAATATAAATCAGTGCAGCGTACTCCGTCTTGCCGTGCACGGTCTGGTCCCGGTCTTGGCCCCGGTCCTAGCCCGGCTGTGCGGTTTGCACGGTACGGATTGTTGCTGTCCGGAATGTCGGTGTCGGAAAAGAAATGGGAACCCTGGCCGTGCCGGGCAAATGACCAAACGATGCAGCGGCCGTGTGTTATGAAGCTGTATGTTATTGTCTTGTGTTTCTATCTGTGATTTGGGTTCCATGATTTCCGGTGGGCCTCCTCGACTGCAGCATCTTCATTCGAGGCCGGGACCAACGAACCGTCGTACATATTGGTATTTCTCTTTCCTTCCGTCCCAACATGGCAACATTAGCCACCGTATAATTGCACGTGTTACAGCCAGTAAATTAAAACACACATTGGCCCGGCTCGGCTCGGCTTGGCCCGGAATTGGAGCATTGTGCGAGCATTGCATACTAATTAGCAGCGGACGACGGTTTCTTTCGTAACCAGCTGTAACCGCACGGTCATGAGCATTAGAGACACTGCTAATGGTCATTTACAGTCGCACATGGAAGCTGCCCGGGGATGGTGAAACGCGTGCGGTGAGAATTCCCAAAGGTGAACGATATAATCTGGATTTAATGGAGGAAAATTAGTGACGCCAAAGGACGCCAAAGTGGGCCTCCGGTGGAACAAAGAACCCATTTCCCAGCACAGGTGTTTGCCGTTTCTATGCTTATTACTTCATAAATGTCCTGCGGGGCGATTAAAATAAAATCGAAACATTGTCCGCAGAAAAATTTCCGTCCGCGGTCGGGCCAAACACGTGTCGGCATATTGCCACGAGCTCATTGTGAATTTCTCTCTCTCTCTTCTTGTTAGCGGATGCGTGATGTTCGTGTTGACTCATGGCATTGCCAGTTTTGCCAGAGTACAAGGACCGTGCCACTCGGCGCATCACACTTGATTAAATCATAAAACTTGCTCTTCCCGGCCCAATTAGGCCTGCGTTGGGTACGTCGGGTACTTTGACCGAACGGACCCACCGTGCCCGTGATGGGTCCACAGTGCTCCGCTCGGTTGATAAGCGCATACCCTCGCAGTGACTT
The DNA here is from genome assembly GCF_943735745.2 of Anopheles bellator. Classification (NCBI taxonomy): domain Eukaryota; kingdom Metazoa; phylum Arthropoda; class Insecta; order Diptera; family Culicidae; genus Anopheles; species Anopheles bellator. The sequence continues at coordinate 5,332,102 of NC_071286.1, read as the reverse complement.
GTCCAAAATGAATGACCCCTCGGTGATATCCATCGGTAGCGGGCCCGTCACGCGATGGGTCGCATCCAGCTGGCCCAATCACTCAGGGCCCGAGGAGCGTCCGGACAAGAAAATGGCTGCGAGCTGCGACCCATTAGAGTCGTAAACTCTTCGTTCCCAGCGCCTCCATCTCGGGCCGGTCGCTCGGCGCGCGAAAGAGTAGAAAACGCTTACATTTCCGGCCTACATGCTGGAATATTAATTTTGGTGAAACAAGAGAAAAATCTTCCTTCACCAGCAGCAGCAGCAGTAGGTTGTCGGAGGCTGAAAGTGGAACCAGTCCATCCGCAGGATGTATGCGGACGGGCGCAAAATGAAATTACTATCTTCACGCCATCGATGACGCATTACCGTACGTGTCCGATTTAATTAAATTACATCAGCCGTCCTTCAGATGGCAATCGTTTTGCGAGTTTTACGAGTGTGCGCCGAGCATCGGGCCCGCCAGGAGCTGGGAACAAAATGGAAGAGTTTTATTTTGACGTGCAGCTAAATTATATTTTTTCTACCACGTTTGTATGCAGCTTGGGACACGTTTGTGCACCACCATGCAGCTTGGGACTCGTGCGAAAGTCGAACTCAGTGTTTTGCTATCTAAATTAAATAAGTTTTACTAAATATGGAAAATTTATTGAAGAGTTAGATATAGTCGTCAATGGAAAAATTGAGTAGTCTCTCCTCGGTTGATTGATGCATAAATCTATAACAACAGGTGTGGTAATGTCAATGATTATTGAAATAGATCTGATAATCTGATAATCTTCAGTTGTCTGTTAACCTTACGGAGCTTCTTTCAAAGCCGGATTCCCAAAGAAGTTCAATGTTTGTGTGGCACACCACAATTAAAACAAAAAACATGATGGATTGAATTTCCATCTGCCAATCTTTGGCCAGACATACTTTGGCCAGATATGCTTTGGGATACATACGATAATATTGTGCAAAAACGATCGCGATCAAAGCGTGACGAAGAAGCACAAATAGTGGCCAAACCAGGGCTAATGGCCAGGCAGGTTCTAGTGTGTATTTGGTTGGACACGAAAGGAATCAGTTATTATGAGTTACTACCGTATGGCCAACTACTAAATTTAGATCTGTAAGGTCAATAACTGCACCGTTTGAAGAGAGCGATCGACCAGAAGAGGGCCATAGGGACAACACAAGAAGTGCTGTGTTCCATCAGGACAACGCAAGTCAGAACTCGATTGCCCTGCTTTTCTCGCAGGTAAAACTTCCTCAGTAATAAAAAATTGAGATCTAGAGATGATAGTGAAAATTGATTATTGGAGTTTTGCACCAATAAGGACCGACGATTCTATGAGAGAAGCATTATGAAGCTACCTTTAAAATGAAAACAAATGATACAAAGGATACAATTGATTTTATTTCCGAACACTTTCGGGACACAACGAAGAGACCTGTAAACGGCATAAAGGACAAAGCTCGACTGAAGCTTCTGCGTGTGTTTTGAAGTCTGTTTTAAAATTAAATCCCATTTATTATCGATCCACCCATCCGGCCAGGCCAAATGTTCGGAAAAACGCATCTCCCGGCGGTGCTAATTGTATGCAAATCGGTCCTGCAGTCGATTATTGCTCCACTGTTTTGTCGCCATTTTGCCCATTACCACTGTCCTCTGTCCATAGTGTGTGTGTATGTGTTGCGTTTTTTGCTTCCCCCACACACACTCCCACACACACTGGGGCGACCGCTATTCGTTCCATTAATTATTGTTTACTCTGTGTTCAAATTGTAGGAAAATCTGTCCCCGAGCAGAAAACCCCGGGCGGTGTAGCAGGCGGCAGGGAACGGAGCTGACAGTCAGGCACTGTGGCCAGCAACACATTGGCACCCACCCGCACAACCCGCAGCACCGCACAGTGTGCGAGTCACATTAACAACGCTCAAAACGTTGGCTCAAAAAAGGGGCTCCTGGAGAATCCCGACGGAGCCCGGTCTGCAATGGCGGCATTGTACTTTGATGCACGAACTCATTTGTCGGTTTGTTCATTGAAATCCGCCTTCCGACTATCCGCCATTCGTGCCTCTATTGTTCCCGTCGTCCCGTGGGGTGCGCTTCGCTAAAGCCTTTGGCGGGTCAATCGATGAGCTCAACCGATGGTGGCTGGTTACAGCTTCTCTCTTTCTCTGCCCACTCCGCATGACACTTGACACTGGAGCAGTGGGATCCCTCCTCTCCGGGTACTTACTTGCCCTCAACACAGTCCGCTGGTCAGCTGCGGGATGATTAATTACGGCTTTCGCTTGCTTTCTTGTCACCCTCTCGCTCACTGGCGGTAGGGGTCATTCCGTAGACCGCGGATACATGTGTCCCCGAGCGACGCACCGAACGTCGGAGCATCCCGAAACCGATTGTCACTGTCATTACGAGCTCCTCCGCGTCATTTGCCCTGCGGAAAGGTGTTATGGGTGGCGGTCGGGTGGACGGAACCGTTGGCCACTGGCGGGCTGATGATGGCATCCCAAAAAAGGCTTCGACGGATGAAACGGGCCTCAGAAATATACTTTTAATGAGTATTTATTTACATACCCACTATTTGCCACTCACACTGTGCAGAGCGGCAATTCTGAGGTTATGTTGACGGTCCCCGTTGCTGCGTCTTACTTTGGGAGGCCCTGGCACCACGGACCAGCTGGATGCTCTCGTGATTTTGATCGATGATTGTTGCGACGGTTGTTGCAAACCCCCATCCGATCGGATGTGATGGCGTTCGGTGTGGCCACTGCCACTATGTAGTGATATAAAATGGGGTACATTGTTGCCGGCGGATGGCTCGATTCGACCACATGTTGGAACTAGCGAAAGAAACGAAAGATTTCGATATTTTAAGCTACATCAACTTAATTCAATTGCAGTGGACCGTTGGAACTCTCAGATTCCTCATTAAAAACCTGATGCTATAATTACCGATCAGCCCTCGGGGTCGGTACACGACGGGCCGGTGGACTTTCGAGGGATATTAAAGTAAGAAAAGAATGATATAATCTGTTCCTCACATTTTCGAATTTCGAAAAAATAAAGAACCAAAACCCGACGAAGGACAATTTATCACATTTGGTCTCCGCTCGAAGGTCTCGAAAGCTTTACGTGCGCTGCAGAGACAGTTAAGGCAGACGGTCTCGGCCCTCCGAAAAAGAAACCGAAAGACCCGTGCCCCTGTGGAAACGTCCGATGCGTGGCGCGCTAAGCGGATTATCAAAACATGACGCTGATGAATACGATAATGATCATCGTTGGCCGGAACACTCGTCGGACCCGTCCGGGTCCGAAAAGAGCACACCCAAGGAACGTCTTGCACGCGGGCCTTGGTAATCGTTTATGACGCTTGCGTTTTTCTCCCTGCGGCCAGTCGGCAGGGTTTGGGAAGCTGGGTTTGGGAGCTTCCGGCCTCCGGAATGATGGATGTCTTCGGATTGCCGATGCACGCGCGCTTCTGTACAACTTTATAAAGCAGCACTCTAAACGTCACTTCCAATAACCAATATCCTAACCTGACCTGGTACTGTTTCGTGTTTCGTTCGACAGGTGTGGTTCCAGAATCGGCGCACCAAGTGGCGCAAGAAGCACGCGGCCGAAATGGCGACGGCCAAGCGGAAACAGGAAGAGCTGGGCGATGGGGACGGCGACTGCAGCGATCAGATGGACTCGGACGCGGAAAGTCTCGATCTCGTGGACACCGCCAGCAACCAGCGGAAACGGTGCCGAATGGAGGACGAGATGCGTCATTAACGCGCCACGGGCCGATTCCGGCGATCGTCGCGTTGATCACGCGAACGGAAGCGAACTGGATCTGGAGCAGGATATGCGATAAAAGCAACGGTTCCGCTGTGGGAAGAGCACATAAATATAATGAAAAATCGAATTTATTACCTATTAGTTTTAGACGTCACGCTGTCGTGGGGTGTCCCCGGTGCAAGGAGCAGACATTTTTAGCCCGAGAGCACGCGTTCGAGTCCCGGACGAGGAGGGCGTTGAAGCGAGATCTGTGTATGTAATGTAACTAATAACTAAACTGATTGTAGCCGGCTAGGAAGCTCTTAATCGTTTCAACCGCCACACGCTCAGAGGCGGTGGTGGATTTTAGTGTACAAAAAATGCATTAAAAAAATGGTAGAAAGTGCGGTCTCTCTCTCTCAAAAAGTAACTTCGTTCGATAGCCGCATCCAGATATAATTACTAATCGTATTAGCTTGTGTAGGATAGAGGAGTTACGGCTTCCACTGAAAGCGGCAGACATTCCACTGAAATTGGTATTATTTATGACTCGAGGAGCCGAGGATTGTAATGGATAAGATGTACAAAGCCGATTTATAGAGAGTCCTTCAAAAAGTGACCGCCAGCGGGTCGGAAAGTCGGTAGATTAATGCCCCAAAAATGGCGCACGATAAGACCCAGTCCCGATCGAATAAATAGAACGTTTTCTTTCCAATGTAAAACGCTGTATAAAGTTCTCGTCAAACATTCTAGTACTTCAAAGGAAACAATAAATAAGCAAGTGCTCGCGTGAAAGCTCTAGAAGAATGTTCAGTGGTCTGTTGAAGGGGATGGAAAAGTCCTAACCGTCTTCGTTTAATAACGTAAAACCGAAGGGCAAGTAAATATCGGACAAAATTTATCGGTAACATTGATTTGGCTGGCTACAGAGGGAGCATAAGTTCGGTGATATCGATTAACAGTCGAAGCAGGGCTGATAAATAGAGCTGCTCCCGAATGGGCCACAATGAAAGTCAGTAAAAGTATAGAATAGTACGCGGATCCACGGCAAAGAACGGCGAGCGGCAAATGTACTCAGTACGTCTGTAAACAAAGTGGCGCAAATTTAATAAAGACGCAGGAAACTAATGAAATTTACAACACGTCTACATGGTCGCTTTAAATCGCTCCGAAAATCTAATTCTGAATGATGATTACGCCGAAAAGGTAAGTGCAACAGTCGATAATAATCGATGCGCGTTGACAGATGTTCGTTGGCCGATCGTGCGCCACCGTAATTGGATATTTTCCGATCGTGTTCGGCATGTTCGCCAACGGCTTGTGTCATGTTTTGCAACGAAAAACGTACATTAATTGTATCGGTTGACAGAAAACAAGCTCGCACCGGAAACAGCTTGCGTACTTATCATTGCAACGAAAGTAATTTACGAGAACTGAATGATACCAATAACTGTAGCACTCGAGCATAACAGGCAAACCCAAAAAAAAGGGGACTGCCTTCGTTTATGTCTTGTACGAAGCCCATATAAATTACAACGGCACCAGGAACGAGAAAGGAAAAACAGAAAAAAAAACAATCGCCATTGATGCACACAACCCTCCGGTGCGAGCGTCATAAATTAATCCTCCGTGCTAAACGGCACTAATAACTGCAAAAATCTCCGGCCGATTGCCGTGCGCCTCGGAAAATTAGCTCCGAACAATCGATGCATCACTGCACATTGCGAGAAAAAATGGCGAATCCCAAAATTAACCCCCCCCCCTGGTAAGACCCTGGTCTCTGGGAATCCCCTTTTCCGATCCGGCGGATCGTTGATGGATTTCGAAAAAGTTGCCATTATATTTCGAGAAGGCTTCCGACATCCTATCGGGCCCTGATCCGGGACAGGATTTGATTGGCTTTTTCTGATTTTTTTTTTCTAGCTTCCATTTTTGGAAAATATATCCTGATTGACTTTTTGCTCAAGCACCGTCGTGCGAAAGTCAACACATCTGCTCGCTTCCGATTCGGATCTCGGATTTGTCAGACTTCGCCGGCCTCGCCGGTTGTCACCGGGATGGATAATCCGAGCCCCGGAACGGAAGCGCCCGATGTATTTGACTACGATCGATGATCCGGTCGGGGCCATCGGGGTTTTAATATTTCCTGTGCCAAAGGAAGGGACACAGCAGGGACGTCAATTTCCATAATGGGCTTGGAGTTGCTCTGCTTCGCACCGAATGCACTTCTCCGGTGGACGGTCATCGGCTGGTCATCGGTCTTGGCACCTTTCCGGACGCCAGCGAAGGGGCAGGAGACGATTGATAAATATTGAACGAGAACTGTGCAAAGTTGTTGTGCGTGGCGCTGAAGATATTGACATTATTTACCATAACCGTGTGCTGGCGGCAGCGGGCACAGCTTGGTCCATCTCTCCGAAGCGCGCGCGGCCCTGTAGCTTCTTATTTTGCACTTCCGTTTGATGGGTTCAATCTTTTCACTTTTTTCGGTGCCCGGAAAGACCGGGTGACAAGCATCAAACACGGGTGCACCATATGTTTGGCACAGCACAGCTCGGCGGGATAATGTGGCCGGATCGGGCCGGGGATAACGAATAAGAATTGGTAATTTGCTTCGCACGTGTGAAGGACCGCACTCGTTGTCGGCCAGCCTGCGGGGCGTCGTCTGCGCGCATAATTCAACAAAAAACTGCATAAAGAATCGGTAAAATCGGAATATTTTGTATAAAAAGGCGAACTTGAATGTGAGAAGCGTGTTGAAAGGTGCATTGGCGAAGAAAGCATATTTAAGCGTTCGCTCATAACTGTTGATTGACGGCCCGATCGGACACTTTCGTCACCCGGCCAGGCGCAAACGCGCCCACCGAATCAATTACAAAAGCCGCCATTAAACTTAATCGAGTCTTAAGGCACCACACCGAGCTGGTTCGCCCATTAAATTGCAATCTAATTTCAATTGCTCCGAAAAGTAATCCACAACTTTGCCGCCTCCGTTCAACGCCGGTCGGCCTCTGGCAAATCCGGCTTGATGGTGCTTATTTTAAAAACAAGATTAGTGACACTCCACCCCGAGAGCCGTCGCCGCAAAGCCTAATGCCCCCCCACCCCCAGCAAATGCCGCAAATCGATTAGCTGGGATGGATTTCGGAAAGTTCGGAACGCGCAAAAAGTGGCACGCCGCGGACCACGTGTTTGCGGCGCGCGCTCGCGCTATTGTTGATGTGCCCCTAATGCCGCCACTGAAAAGCGATGCAGGCGAAGCATATTTCGGGGCCGGTGCCAAGATTTGGGGGCCACCCGAAGTGGAAAATAAAAACGCCAACCACCAGCATGGGGGTGGCAGCATAATTATGGCGCGAATGGGATTACCGAAAGTTTGCGTCACCGGCGGCCAAACGGAAGCGTTTCGCTTGAGCATCGCACACAGAGCGGTCTGTTTAGTCTGGCACGGAAAACTGGACACTCATTTGCGGTCAACGAGTGGTGGGCCACAAGGCACAGGTAGCCACACACGGAATTCGGACCGTTTCTTGGGTGCGTCATTCCCCCCCCGGCCGAAGAAAAAAGGGGGCATTTTTTGGAGCTTTCCGAGACGGGCGACGGAAAGTGATTTTAAATGCAGGCTGACGCACGGGACTACCGAGACGGGGACAGATACCGAGAGAGAGAGAGAGGCAGCTAGTTAAAATAAATCCCAATTTTCCCGCATAGTGACGGGCGGCCTTAGTGAAGTGCGGAACGGGAGCGAATCCATCATTTCATTTAAATTATAATCGATTTTTAAACAGAAAATAATTGGCCACCTATTTTTACCCGGTGCGGCCCCGCGGTCGGTCACCGAGCACCACCGAGATTGATGTGTCACTCGGGCCGGTTCGTGCCATTACGCAGCCCTTCCATCGGGCCACTCTCCTACGACATTTTTGGAGCCGCCATTTTTATACGGCCTACGGTCCCTTTTTGTGTCCCTTTTTTCCGGTTGTCGTCGGGTGGCTAAATGTATTCAATTAATTTGTAGAAAACTTTGATTCCCTTTCCCAAGTGCGGTTTGTTTCCCGGCCCGATCGCTGCGGCCCCCGGGAACGGAATGACGGGACGGGACATCTTTCCCCGAAAAGCCGAGTACCCCGAGACGCCATTACGCCGGGTGCGATTAGTGTCCTGGTTCCCTCAGCGACCCCGAGGAAGGACTTTAGCGACCAGGAAGCCGGCTGCAACGGTTGGCCGTGCTGCGAACGATTTAATAAGCTGTCACTCTAATTACACCCCAATTCATCACCGATTCATCTTGGCCGGCGCGACCCAATCACTCATCTCGGGACAGCCTCGCCGGAACCGGCCCGGTTCATGTGCTGGTGAAGGGCTTTTTTCCCCGGTGGTTGAGCCTTCGCAGGAACGGGCGCTAGACGAGCTAGGCTCGAGGGTCCGTGCGCCCGTTAGCGGTGTAATGTTGTGTGTTGAACGAGGACGCACGTCACACGTTGCAAGGATTGATTGTAAACAAACGATGGCGCACGTTCCCATTACTACCGAGGGACACTACCTACGTTTGTTCGGGTGGAAAGTTTAAATGCTTCAGTTGCCGGTGTTTATTGTTTTCCAGTGTTTTACAGTGCTCGAATCATTCGAACTCTATTTTCGGCGGCTCATTAACTATGAATGTTTGTCGGTCGTCTGTTCCGCCTATTCTCTAAAACTGCTGAACTGGAACTACTGAAAGAAAATCAGACTGAAGATCAGAAGCTTCAGGGAAAACGCTACTCGCGTCTTACTTCTTGACCTCACACAAAGATTGTCGCATGCTGGCCATTCCAGTGTCTTGGGCGGTGTCCTTATCAAGCGTCTAACGTGTGGTCATTTTTTTAGTGACATAAAATTACCGTCATTGGGTTCTCGAATTGTAAAAGTAAAGTAATTCATTGAATTATCTTTTCACTTTAAAGTCAATCACTTAACGAAGGGTTATAACATTCCCACATCCTTCTGGGCAATGTACCCGGAGCGGATTATATTCGCCAACGACTTCTCGCAACATGAACGCCGTTGAACGAGCTGATAAAAAGTAACCAACCGTAACTACCCGATCCATTGACATCGGTCCTTTCGCATGCCGTCGACCTCAGAAGCGACGTCTCAGGCCCCGGAGCCACTTTGAAACCAATCCGCCTAATCGATCAATCGGCCAACAAGATTAACTGCTAATGCAATTAAACGTGAGAAAATTCGTTGCCACTCAAAAGCCGGCAACCGGCCTGGCCCGCGCACATCACGGGACGTCACCATCGGTCGCATAAGAGAGCGATTATACTTTATTATGTGGCGGTGTTGGAGCATTTGGTGGCCGACCGACATTCCGACCAACAAAAAAAAAAAACACGAAACGAAACGTGACATTCGATCTCCTTTGAACGCTACCGACAACGGTGGCAACCGCATAAAATTCCGAGCCCGCTACTACAATGGCCGACCGAGCATCAAAGTCACTCACCGAGCGTATTAAAAAATCGGGAATCTCTGAAAGCGTTTCACAGCCGCGACCGGTCGCAACCTTCGCCCCCGGGGGCCCCGGGGGCGATCTTTAACGGATCTCCAAGTGACGGATCCAAGATATGAATGATTCCCTGCCCACCGGCCCACGGCCGGGAAGCCGCGGGTTTTGTAATTCGTCAAATAAAATCATTTAATTTCTCGCAGCGAATATCAATTTTAATTATGTCCGAAGGCGCGTAAACGAGTTGATAGCCGGCTGACGGCGCGCCGGGCTGAAGCTGCCGACCGGTGACCGGGGATAAAGATCAGGGCCGCCCGTTGCCGGTGTCAGAAGGTGCGCGCGGTGTCGGACAGCTAGTGCTACCGTTTAAGACTAATCTCCCGGTTCGGAACGGTCGGCACCACAGGAAATCCTGCCACGGTTGCCGTCGAAACCACGGCAACCGGTTTTTGACACTCGCGTTTGACGGGCCAAACACACGTCGAGGAGTAAAGTCGAACCACAAAACAAAGTAAACCGTGCAACCGAGTGATTCGCATCGAATGGTGGCATTTGTAAGATTGTGTGGCCGCAGTTGGAGCAATATTCAGGCGCTAATAGAGTTATTCGGGTGGTAAGCGAGCCGTTTCGAATGCCGATTTACGCTGCAAATACACCAAACGGCGTCTTGTGATGTTTATGTTTTGTTTTGGTTTTAATCATTTTAATAAATTAAGAGATGTATATCAATTAATTTAACACTTTATTCGAATTCTTTTTCATTTGCTTCACGATAGGCTTTTTCGGTTTTATTCTTTGGTGTTATTTCGCGAAGATTCGAATGAATGTTTAATTGAATTTTGGATGAGCCTTTTGCTTTATTCATATCAACATTATTTCTAATACTTTTTTTTAAGAAGCAACAATGTCTGGTTATTAGTAGTCTGGTGCATAACATTTTGTATAATTTCTCATTTGTTTCAGAAAATTTTGTTTAGTTAGTTTCCTATTCATAGCTTTTATTGTAAATGCATTGTAGAGTGAGTAAGATAATTAGACGCAGTAAGAAAATCTTTTCTTTTTGGAGGAGCCAAAAAATGAGTTGCCAAAATTAGAACCAAAAAAATCTAAATAGAAATAAAATAGAATTAAATAGAACCAGTTTTTATCAACATTTCAAGTTGTTTTAACCGATTTTCATACAATTACAGTAAGTTCATTCACATAAAATAATATTTTTATTTGAATTTATGTTTAGAAATCAGAAGTGAATTTGAGGTTACTTCTCTCAAAGCTTTGATAAAAAATAAGTTAACAATAAGAGCTTTTCTTTAAAAAAATCTCTAGTACATTATCTCATATTATCGGTAATTGTGAACTTTAGCAACAATCTGTTTCGAATGAACCCATTTGGTCATGTAAATATCATCACTCTCGGTCTTGCTTTCATCCAGAAGTGGCTCGTGTAACAAAAGTGGTCCGCCGCACCGTTCCGATCGGGCGTTACACGATGGAATGGCATAGATTTATCACCGGTAGCAATATGGCCACGGCACGTCCGAAAACATGATGTGATGGGCATTCGAACATCTTCCAAACAATTTCGGGCGCGCCCATTCTCAGCGTCTTCCCGCGGGTCCCGGGCACGGGCAAGAATGTTGGCTTCGGCCCCGATTTCTGACACTTTTTGACAGCCGATCGAATCGTCGATGAAAAATTACCAAACCTGCCGAAGCTACGGCGAGCGCCGAAATGTGTATTATGATATTCATATATTTATGTGCCCAGGCAAATGGCCGTCGGATGGGTGAACGGAATAGAAACTCCGGTACCATTTTTGCGGTGTTCGCGGTGTAGCGATGTTTATTTCACTGTTTTGGCCGTTTCCACCAACACGCTTGCCGGTGCCTGGCGGAACCGGACGTGGTCTCGTGGGCTGGCTCCGATCACTGGCTATGGAAATTTATTGCGAAAAATCATACACGTCTCTCTCTCTCTCTCTCTCTCTGTCGCTCTGTCTCTCTACGACAGCAACGGTGAAAAATTGTTTCGCCAAAAGATTTATCGTCACGCTTCACTGTCCCTAACCTGTCTTCCGTGACCCCACCGGGGATCCTTTTAGGACGGAATGAAAAACAAAGAAAAAAACCCCAAACATAGAACCGGAGGCTCACTAGCTGTTCGGAGGAGCCCCCGGGTGGGGGGCCAGGATTATTGAGGCAAATCAAATTTTCTCCACAACAGGAATTGTTTTGCGTGGACGTGGACGGCAGTGCTCAGCATGGTTCGACACTTCCGACGAATCGTAAACCTTTTTTTTCTGGCCGCATGGCAGCGTATGTGAAGGATTCTCGAAATAAATCAGAAGAAGATTCGCAGTCAAAGATTATCTACGCACAGCAACGATCGGAAAGCAACGATCTCTCGCACTCCGCCGGAAGCGGTCGCACCGATTGATAGCTTTGTACAGCCATTTTCCAAAGTAAGCGAAAGTTGAAAGGCGAATCCTTTTGCTGTGTACACACTTCCAGTGCCAGTGCCGTATCACAATCGCAGACGGAACGCAGTCTGGCATCAGCGTTATCGCTGTAATAGAGTGAAAAACAACGTTGAGTCGATAAAAGACAAAACTCAAAACAGCAAAATGCCGAACGAGACGCTCAACATTCCTTCCGCCGTCCTCCGTTTCGATTGTTGCCCACTTTAATCCGTTTTCATTTTAATATTTACGACACTTTATGGGTGATTTGTAGGGGTGCGTGTTTCGGAGCGGCGCTGTAGCACAAGATGCCAGCAACCGGCTCGCCCGGCCTGGTGGACCTTGTGGAGATCGTGTCGTCACGCCCGATGCTCCAGGTCCCGGTTTGGCCGTCAATAGAATTCGATTAACGATTTGGAACCACCGAAACGGGTCCGGGGTCTCGCTGGCGAACGTGGCCGATGATAAAGCTGATGATGATGATGAGCCGAGGTGAGTTGATGAGACAGGATTTATGTCGGAGCTCGGACGTTCGTTAGGATGAATTACAACCGCGCGGTGGTATCTGGTGCGGTATGTAAACGACGGTGCAATAAATTTAATCACCCTCTAGCAGCCTTATACGGAACGTTGCCGCGTCACTCGAGCCACGGCCGTCAGCACTGGATGTTGAAACGGAAGATACCTCCCGGATGGATGGCAACATTCCACGCCGGAGTGCAGGTCCCGATCCCCAGCTGGAGAGAGATCAACAAGCGCATCGGATGCAGCGCGATGCCTAAGAAGGGGCCAAAGTGGACGAATCCTAGAGTGATATAAAACCGCTTCCATCCGCATCCATCCGTGGTATCCAATGGGTGCAAGCGGTGCGATACTATGAAAGTTAAAGTTACTATCAATAATAAGCTCTATTAAAAATATGCGACTTACACTCCGAACACACCACCGCCTCGGATGCCATAAACCCTCCGATAGGGGGTTGTTCGGGAGGTGGACTTATCTGGCAAACCTTTCGGCCCCATAGTGGCCGGCTCGGGTGGTCGGGATGTGGAGCGATGGCCCCACGCGGACGGCGGCGTCTGCCATAAATATTCAATCATGGAGTGTGGAAAATTGAGCAACAGCTCCCCGGCCAGCGAAACGCGAGGACGCGAGGCGTTTTATGTTAATTTATTGATGTGATATAGGAAATATTAATTGAAATAGAATTGTACTGGACGCGGTTGGGGCGATGGATGGCGATTAAAAGTTTTATGGCAATAGATTTATGACCGCACAGCCCTCTTAGATAGCACCTTCCACTCTGGTCCCTTTTTTTATATTGCTGCCTCCCCAACAGGTCAGCCTTTCGAGAAGGTCTTTCGCAGGACCTGCCCGTAACGGCGCGGCCGCTCCACAGCCGCTTTCGAACATTCCCTCGAACACGTTAGTTAAGCGTTAAAACCGGTGCACGGTGGACTTCGGTTCGCCAATCGATGGTTAAAAATATGCAGTGCATCATTAATTTACCTTTCTTTATCGAAATATTGCTGGAAGCCATCCTTCGCCGTAGCATGGTGAGCCTTCTTTCAATTGCAGAAACTTCTTTTAAATATCCCATCAAAAATAGGACACCGTTATGGCCAGTTCTAAGCAACGGGAACGTACTCGCAGTGTGCCACCGTCTCTCCTAGGTGGTCCGCCCGGGAGAAGATTATCTAAACTTATAGTTCCATCGACGCAATCAAATCTTTATGCCACAAGGCTTTTGTTGATGCTTGTTAAGGAAATTAAACAAGGCCGTTGGAATGGAATCAAATCGGGAAAGGAAAATCGACCACGATAATCTGCCTGACCGTAGCGAAAACGGGGATCGTTTGTTTCGTCTAATGGACCACTAAAACTCATAACAGGGAATGGCACGGTGTGTGAACGAAACGATCACAAATGAGCCAATTTCAATGGGCGCAAAATTTACCAACATTCCGTTATTTAAAATTAAGTTCTTCTCCCTCTCGCGGTTAAATTGTGATACAAAACTGACAGCGTCGCTTTCCGGTTTAGCAACACTTTGTCGCGGTTGCGATTGCGATTGACACGTCGTTCCTATCGCTAACCGAGTTAGAACCGCTTCGATTGCCACAGCCTAGCAGCGATAAAAACAAATAAATAAACCATATCAATCCCGGCTCGGGCTCATCGGGGCCGTGTTGACCGCGCGGAAAATCGTTTAGCGAAATTGGAAAACAAAACCGTGCCGCACTTCATCGAGATCAATTAATTTTCGATTATAAATTCAATTTATTGAGTGGCGCCCGGGCCCCGTCGGCGTGCTTCGGCGTGCACCGTGCGAAATTCAATCAACTGCCGATGCGCGGCCGATCGCGAACCGATTTCACGTTTTTAGCGAAAATGGTTTCCCCTTTTTTTCCTTCTCTCGGCATCTATTCACGCCACGCTGCCTAGGCCGCGGCCGGTGCACGGGGAAACGGGAAGGCTTTTATTTTAATGGAATATAAGCACTGTCATCGATGCGCGAGTAGGGTAGCGTGCGTGCGCGCGGATCCGCGCGCGAATCCGATGGCGGGCCCCGATGGCTCTGATGGCTTAATTTGTGGATGTGATTTATTTTTATTAAAACGTTCACTATTTATCACAATTTTCGACGCTTTTATGAACATTACTTTTTCGTCCACAAAACCCGGGCCCATCATCATCGTCGGCATCATCGCCGATCTTGGTTGTGGCCGGCACCGGGTGCAGCACCCCACAGCACACCCATACTCACACACAGGGCATTTAGGGAAACGTGTATCGTTGGCAGGACCGCGGAAAAGGACAACCTCATCCGGCAGCGGGAAGATCTCTCGGGCCGTAGCCACGAGGGTTTATTTCGTTCAGGGCCACTTTCACGGTGTGCACGGAACAGTATCCCGGTTCCGGCGAATGGTCGACGGGACGACAACGCGTAATTTAATTTTCGAGGTAAATAAGTGCTATCTCATGCCGCGGCGACGTCGACGACGTGGTGCGAATCGCAAACCCTTGCAGTGGCGCAAGGACCCCAAAGTCAATCGCACGAGAGCGCGCAGCATTATTAAATTGATTATGTTTCAATGTTCTGGCGCGAGGGTCGCGTTTGGAAGAGGAATGTCTGCCTAAAGAAATGAAATGATCGGATGATCCAAAATCGCTGCCAAACGCCATTCGGGCCGTGCGGGCGACCATTTGAGTAATAGAAATTAAGATATCAATTAATGATTTATGATGGCGAGCTGCGGCGAGCGAAATGGGCCCCACAGTTTCCGAAGCGCGATGCTAACTGTTTAAAGTGATTAGAAGGAATTTACTGCAGCGATGAGAACTTTACCCTACATTTGTACTGAAATTTATATCGAATTGAAATATCGCGCAATTTCGCTCTAGTGTTTAACCACAGGATAGTTAGCAGATCCTTAAAAGGACGGCAACTCAACCACAGCATAAATCCTAAACCCGGTCAGTCTCAGCTTTTGCGTACGAAAAATGGTGGAAAATAAGATTTTCACCAAAAATCCCCGACTATTTCTCGGGCGACCCATAATTTGCGACATCGGATCACTTGCGAAAGTGAATAAACAATCGCACGCCCGGCTGTGAGGCAATCATTCAAATTGATTCCGACTGGCCGATGAAGCAGCTTAATGTCGTCAGTTTCCAAACTTCTCCCGCCGCAACCCCCGAACGGCCGGTTCCGGGCCGAGCTCTGTCTGTTCCGTTTTCCATCAACGTCCCCTCGGGGATCGGGGAACGTGTTAATGAGCCGTAAAAATTATGCTTCTCTCCCGTAAGGCGCTTCTGCGGGGCCCCCTCTCGGGTTGTGATATTCATAACTCAGCACCGATGAACGGACGGACGAACCACCGGAACAAACAGTTCGCCGTCGTCCGCTCCGACACCCTCGCGCGATGGCCCGTCGGAAAAGACGTCAACTTGCGTCAAACCCAACCGACTCCCGGCCTCAGGATACGCCAAGTAAATGTCAAACAAATCGCATTAAATCAAGTCGCATAAAATGGGAATGTTATGAATACCGAAAATCGTGCTGCCTCGCGGCGGGCACAAAAGTTCCACCCCGGGATCCTCATAAAACCGATCGATACGCCTTTGCATCCGGGTGCAGGGCCGCCCTTCGCCCGGTGGTGGGGGCCCTGGGAAAACTGGGGCTTTTCCTCGCTTTCCCGCCGCGGGTTCGGATTTGTTTTCGTGGCGCTGGTGCAAGGTGGCACGCGTGTAACGATTTCATTTTGCGACTCGCATTGCGAGGTTATTGCGAGGTTAAGGTTGATGAGTTTCGGTGTTTACCATGACGCGTACCCACGGCGATTACAGGCCAAGTTTGTCCGACAGACTTGCCGAGGGTCTTAAAATCGGGAATGGTAAGGTGCGTATATGAACTGCGGCTAGCAGATAATGATGCTCTGCTGTGCTCTGGGTCTAACCGATTCGGTCCGGTGGTTGAATATCTGGCGAGTTTTTTTTGTGTCCCTTTCTTTGTTTCCACTTCACCGTGTTCCACATGAATCATCCCGATTCTCCTCCTTCTTTTCGCGCTCGCAGTGGAACTTCGCGTTGGCCAGAGTGTGTGCCAGACGCCGGATTCCAACCCATCGATTTAATGATGCAGCTGAATATTTATAGGCGATCGTCATCATTAGTGTGCGTAGCGGGGCTGGGAAATTATACCTCAATGCGTAGGATGCCCCCGAAAGACCCACAGGATGGCCCACAGCGAATAGCCAGTTGACGGACGCCATTGATCGCAGGTTTGGGTTAGGTAAGGAAAGCGAGAAACACTTGAGCACCATTCCAGGTTCGCTGGATCCTTCTCGATACTGATTTCTTTCGACCGACGTAATCTGATGAGATCTTTTTCTTCTTTTTATGTTTGATGTGAACCGTTGTTGAAATGTTCAGTTCCTTTTTTAACACATAATTTACTGTTCGAAAACGTTCTCAGCCGGCGAGCAACATCGAGGGCATAGCCTCGCTGCTTTGCTGCGTCCCGATCGATCGGTCGAACTGGCGCTAGAATTGGTAATTTATGTATTCAATAAAACACCAACGAAGAAAACGATTGTTTCTCCCTTTCTCCGACTGCACCGATGTTAACCTACCACCGCAAGTGTGAGCAAGCTTTAGGCGACATATTTTTCCCATTCATTTTCGGTTCAGTTTGTTTGGAGGCTTTCCTTGCGTTCGCCGGTCGCCGTCGCCGAGTACGGGTTTTTATGGGCTGCAGTTTCTCCGTAAATTCATTTTCCATTCGCTTTTCTCACATTTACTGGTGCGATGACGGGGTTGGTTCGATTCCGTTCTTTTTTTTGGGCCTCACCGAGCGTTGAGCACGTTTCATCGCGATCATTTCCTTGCTGGAGCTCGGGGGCCGTGTGCATGCCTCCCCATCTTCATCGCCCGCCGCTGTCAGCCATCATCATTTTCTGGAGCATTATTTATTGCCCATCGTTAGTCACTCAAGAGGTATGTATTTTTCATTAAAATGTGTGTTTGGAAAGAAATAAAGCGAGGCGCAACATCGCAGCATCGGACCAGCGCATCAACATGCCAAGTGGCCGGCCGGTCGGCTTACCGTGCTGGTCGGACCATAAACGGCGCAAACGGACAAGAAAACCAACAATGCGGCACGACCTTGTCCTGTGTGGAACGTGTTTAAGAGGAGTAAAATAAAACGAAATATAACCACGCGCCGGAAGGAGCAGCGGGCATAACATCGATCCCTACACGCCATTACAAATGAGCCTTCGATGATGTGGCTACGGAAGGCTCGAGGGCACGCAACGGCTCGGTACGGCTCGCCACGAAGTGGAGGTGAGCCGATGGTGAGCGTATAAAAAATCCAGGAAACCCGAAACACAAGCCGGGCCCGGCTTTATTTGCTTAGAATGTTTGCCTTTTCACGCCATCGCGCTTTCATCGCGACGGCTCGGGAGCATGTCGACATTTGATGGATGGAAGATTTGTGGCTGTAGTTTATGCGCTTAATGAGGCTGTAAAAGCGTCACTCCCAGTTACTTCACCGAAACAAAACAGCGTTCTGAAGCGTGACTCGCCCTTCATTGGCTGCGCGGTTGGTAATAAACGAAAGCTCCGGGCGGCGACCAGATCCGTGAGAAGCGTTGTTAACACTCCACCGGCCTGCGGTTGCAAATGCATCCAAATAAAGCTTCAAATTTAATTTGGAAAACAAATGAGCATTGTAATATTTACAGTTTGAAGCATTATTATATTTTCCAATAAAAGTATTGATTTATCGCCAAACAATAGATGAGTTATGGTAAGTTAATTAAAAGGAAGAAGAAGGCAACACTAAACCTAAGTCAAAAGGTCCAAAAAGCGTAATGAATTTAACGAAAATGATTCACACGAAACAAGGAAGATAAAACATTATTTTAAGGCTATAAAATTATGTACACAACCAAAAAACTGAAGCATTAGAGCTGTTTTAGCAAAATAAATAAATGGATGGCATAATAAAATCTGTAAAGCTACATCGTAGCTAGAAAAGAAACACATTTTAAAGATGCTTCTCATGTGTTTTACCTGTAGCTTACGTGTTTCCCTTTGGTCGTTCAATTAATAAATGAGGCAATTGAACAACATTTTCAAAATGTTTTTCAAGCGAGAGAAAAAGATCTCATCACATCTATAACAGCGAAAGAAATTAGTATGGAGAAGATCCCGACGAACTTTGAAGGGTGTTTTACGCTTTCTTCACCCAGCCAAACCGATCAATGGCGTCCGTCAACTAGTTATTGCACATACGAGTATTTCTATTGTTAATCAGTAATAATCACCCTGAATTTCAATTCGATTGTAAAGAAAATGATGTGGTGTAAGCATTATCATACCATAACCATATTGTATTGGAATGATAATGTAAAATTTAATTCATTTTATAATTCATTCCTTCATTTCATCCTATTACCAGAAAAAAATTCTTATTCAAACCCTACCGAATTCTATCGAAATTCCATAAAGAACTTACCAATCGTCAGCTTAGCGTCGAATTCACATCAATTTGAATGTGGCTCGTGACGTTCAATTAATTAAATACATCAGTCCCGACTGACCGTGAAACGGGCCATCGATTCCCCGCGCCGTGTCAGGTAGGAACGGATCGCGAGGATCGTAGGCGAAGCACAACGAAATCCGTCGCTACAAACACACGTACACGGCTCGGTGGCAGGAGTCAATCAAAGGCTCAAAAAGACCGGATTATTATGATCCTTGTCCGGTCCTTCGCCGTGTCCTTTCTTCCCGGCAACGGCGCACCACAAGGGCAAACTGTTAACTTCTGAAAGGCGACAGAAAGGAGGAGAGGATTTGTTGTAGTAACGACACCACGCCACACTCAGCCTTCGAACGATGCCCACGATCAACCGGATTTAGGAGTTCGGGAGTCGGTTGCTTGGTTCCGGTTTCTACGCCTCCTCTCGGTTGCGGTTCGCCCGTCCGTCCGTCGACTATCGATTTCCGCTCGATGTTTGTTCTGTTAATTGAACAACGAAACCCGAAGGAAATTAGCACAACAATAACACCGAAATCATCTCTCTCTCCTGCACTGGTGCTGCTGCTGCTGCTGCTGGCCACTACCTGCTCCGGCACAATGTCCTCCTTTCTCCGGGTCCCTGGGAGGATGGACACGGGATATGGCGGCTGATAGAAAATAGGATTTCCTACATTGACTTCATGTTTTGGGCAAACATTGCCTTGCACCATCGCTCATCGCGGGACTGGTGCGCATTAACGTCCCTCCTTCGTCGGGTTTCCTCCCCCAGTTCCGATTCTGCCAGCTGCAGCAAACGGGAATTTTCGGAAATTCCGAAACTCCCTGCTCTTCCGATCCGTTCGTGTCCTTTGGCCATTATTCGGGACCAAACTTGCGTTTCGGTTGCTTACCGCGAGACTGTTTGGCTCGACGAACTATGCTGGCCAGTGCCGGTTCCGGAACGATTTACGTCTCCTTTGCCTACGCATGTTGCTCTTGTCCCCTTTCTCGGCGGCTTTTGCTACCTCCATTAGCTTCCGCCGGCACGCTCGCATCAGGAACACTTGGGATTGTCTCTCTCGGAAGTCCCTATCGGTGTCCTAATCCTCGTGATGCGATTAACCTTTCGCTGTTGTCGTTTCTGGGTTTGTGAGGAGAAAGTCAAAAGAGCTAAGTAGGCGTATGATACGGGTCATGGAAATAGAAATGAAAGGAAGAATGTAGCCACAGTGTACTTTGATGGTTTGCAGACTCTGCGCGAATGGAATGATCAGTTCGATTGGCGTTTAGTTGAAAAAATCCTATCAAAATCGATCCGTTTGCATCGGTTTAGAAAAATGCACAACTTGCCTTATCGACTCTGAAATTCAGAAGATATATTTCCGGGCAAAGGTAGTAGGAATTTCTCATGCATTCTCAGAGAGGGTATGAATTGAAACAAAATTATGTGACATTATGATATCACAGTCTGCCTTACTGCCTAAATGTAGACAATAATAATAACTCATCATCGAGTGATCGTCGGTGCAAAAATGGATGCCACAAAAGAACCTCTATTTGTGCTTGGCAAATCCCTTCACGCTGGCCTAAATTTCCGTTGCGAATCACCGCTGTAAATGGTCCACCGAATGGGCAATCGAATGCAATTAATAAATTACCCACAGTGACCCACAACGAGATACGATGGTCCCGATGCAGCCATGCCGTCTTCGCTCGGATGGCAACAATAATGTCCCCTGTTTTTTG
The DNA here is from genome assembly GCF_943735745.2 of Anopheles bellator. Taxonomy (NCBI): domain Eukaryota; kingdom Metazoa; phylum Arthropoda; class Insecta; order Diptera; family Culicidae; genus Anopheles; species Anopheles bellator. The sequence continues at coordinate 5,311,605 of NC_071286.1, read as the reverse complement.
CTTCCTTACGCAACACACGGTCGAGGTACGGCCCGAACCATTAGCTGCCGCTCTAGTTCCCATCATTTCGCAAAACAGACTTTCTTCGGGCCCGCAATTGTTGGGCCAACTTGGAACGGCTGCTGGCCGACGAAGGACGATTCGAGAGGCCGAAGGAAATCGAGCAGTTGGAAAAGCAATCAGTGAATCAGCTCTGTGCAAACAGAGTGTCCGGGTTCTGGGCGGAAATTAACCCTCCAGATGGCCGCAAACTCCACGTCGCGTCGCTCTGTGGCAGTCAAAAATCCAAACAGCCCACGGTGGTTTGTGGCACGGTTTGAGGTTTTCCTTTTCATGTGGAAATTTGGCCGGCTCCGATCGGGCCGATTGTTTTTCCAGGTCGTCAAGCTTACCCATCCGGGATAACATGCCCTCCAGCACCACCAGATAACCTGTTGGAAAAATCAGGAACTGTGTCCTGCCGAGCGGAAACCGCACGAAAACAAACAACAACCGGAACGTCGCCACGGAACCGTGTGCTCGAGGCGAGCGTCTTAGACGGTGACAAAATTTACGATTTATTTACATTCCACAGCCAGGCTCTGGAATCGAAAGGGAAAGATCCCATTTTCTCACCAACCACCACAAACGGGCGTGCGGCGGCCATAATGGACGCGTCCGAAACGCGCCCCAAAATCGAACCGGAATAAATTCCCTTTTAAATACCGCCGCGAAGGCCCCCAGGACCCGCGCAAGGCAATGATAATTTTAACGATTCTAATGATGATAAATATCATTATTATTTGGGATAATGAAGTTTGCCACCGGTTTTTTCTCTCCGTCGTTGCTTCGTTATTTTCGACCCGAGTCGTGCGATCGTGAAACGATCGTCTACGAAACGATTGTCTTCCCTTTTCAAGACACTGGAACGGGTCGAGGCGGTTGGGCAACCTTCGAGCGCGGAGGTCGTAGCGTCGAAAATCACACGTCGTAAATAATCATTTAAAATGGATCCGGCCTCCGGGGCGTGATGTTGGGATAAGTTCGTTGTTTTTGTTTAGCCTTTTTCCGCCATCGTCTGGCTTCCGTTTTTGGGTGGCCACCGAAGGGCCAGAAGGTTGAAAGTGTGAGTTAAGTTGATTGGATTTGATTCATGAAGGAAAGCCCTTCGAAAAACGTACTATGGACACCGAAGGTTCTCTGCTAACTAGAAGCATTTCTGGGGGTCTACGAATGTCCCAACTTGGCAAGGACCGTGATTCATATGGAAATAGTAAACACGTGAGTGCTGAGATTTACTTTTGATAAATCTCAATGATCGAATCTGTAGGCATTACAAATCTACCAGCCCGCCTTAAGTAATTATGATTATTACTGGAGTTATCATCAGCAAAGAGGTAGCCTTTTAAACACTTTATTTTTATGTTTCAAATGTGTTCGTGATATTTTTTTATGTATTTTATGTGGAAAGGAGAAAAACTAACAGCTTTGCTAATTGGCGGAAAAAGGCACACCAACCACAAGCGCCCATCTGGCAATCAAGTCACGATGGGGATCATATACAATGCTTCCATAACGTGCTATATCCACATTGAATTCCTTGTTTCGACGTGCCGTTATTAAGCTCTCGACACATAGTTCAATTAATTTTCATAAATCTTTCATAGGATAATGATAGATTTTTATGAGTTTAAAGCTACTCCGATATTTATGCTCACCTCTAGCGCGATCGTCAATGATCTGTTCCCATCTCCACCGCCATCATCATGCTATTCAATTCAATCAAATCAATCCTAAAACGGCCAGCTCATGCCTGAAAAGAAAATAAACCATTTGAAAATCATTTGTCGGCAGCCAGTAATACTGCAATTAAAACATTACTTCAACCGTGCCAGGCTCGATGGCTCGGTCGAGACGCTGCGCCCTCCACTCGCTTCGGTGCTTGAAGCAACCGCAGATGAACACTTCTGAACCGCCTCGACCCTTCTCTCATAAGAAAAACTATGTTTTGATGAAATAAGAAATATCATCCTCCACTCCAGCGAGAGACATCAAGTGGTCCCGACAAAGACGCAAACGAATTGGCGGCATCGAAATAAGGGAAAACGATCGTCAACTCGGTGTGTCGGCATTCACCCTATCGACTACCGGATATTAATGAGCAGCATTTTGTGGGCCAGAACCAAGTGCGTTGTGGGTATCACTTGACGCAACTATGCCCAATTGCGGCATTTAAACTATTCTCTTCGCATAAGTTATTTCATCACCGGACGCACATCTTTATCGTGCCGATGGGGAAAGCGTGACTTCACCAGCAGCGCAGATGGTACCGTTCAGCATCCAAAGTCCAGCCCCACCGTTTGCCTCATCTCAGCTTTCGCTACAACCACGCACCAACTGCCCAGGCTCATTATTCGTTCCTGCGGCCAACCGGCTTTGAGTGGCGACCTTTCTCACACCTGACTTCTTCTTCTGCTGACCAGTCGGCAGTCAGGGATGATTGAAGTTAATCGTTCAAGTGCCGCCAAGATTCTCCGGCTACCTCTTTGCATATT
>NC_071286.1:5250610-5308971 GCF_943735745.2 Anopheles bellator | reverse complement strand
GCACGGCGGATTGGAGTGAACTTCTCGTACTCGTTTGTCGAACTCGATGGTCGGTATCACGGTTTTCGATTCGAGAAGCTCCGAGTGCTAAATGTGCTAAAATGTGCTAAAAAGCTTAAATGTGAAAGCTTGTCAAGCTCTTCGAGTACGAACTGCCCTGCCATATGTCATTCTGGTGCATTTTTGTAAACATTGCACACACAGATACACATACACAGATAGCAGTTCAGATGGGCGTACGATTCTTGCTTTTACGTTTCTGAAATTTTTAGATGATTTCCGCGTATTACGTTTTCGATAGCGACGGTGATAGCAAAGAAACTAAAAATATAACGATGCATCACAAAATATTGCGATGTAAATCCGACCCACTGAATTTTTTATCACCAGGGTAAGTGTGCCCAAAATCGAAAATGATCAATCGATTTTTCTTTCATGGAATAATGTTGTTGCGGGTTCAAGAAAAATGTTCGCATCTCAAGGGAAATGTTTTTTACCCTACTTTCCGAAATAGAAACAAACTTACCCGTATCTCTTCGCCCTATTTGCAACTGCTGTAGCAACATGATTAAAAAAAATTACCCGTATCTTTCCGGCCTATTCGGGACTGCGGTAACCACAGGAATACAAAACACTTACCTACTCTTGCCCTTCTTTCTTCCGAACTAATTAGTTTCTTTACGGGGTAATTATCTACCAAATGAATGAAAAAAAACCCACCAGTATCCTTTCGGCCTACCTAGCTATCCCTGCGGAGCATAAACAATACAAACTAATTGATAAAATCAAAGACATCCTAACAGAGCTGCTCTTTCCGCAGCAAAAAGTTGACGGAAGCCGGATTGTCGAATACGACAATTCATTCGAGTTTGATAATACCGTGACAAGTCGATCGTTCGACAAAACAGTTCATTCAGTTGAAAGCTCCCGTTCATCCTTTCCGTACGGAAAGTCGATCGACTGCCGCGATAGCAAAATGAACGCGGATGAATGTTCGAGTACTCGATTCGAGTATCATAATAGGGGGGAGTGTCGCTCCACGTCAGCAAACCCCATGATCCGAGAACAACAACCGTCTAGACGCAACGCAGCAATTTCGCGCCAGTAGCCACGCCACGCGCGCGCGGCCACGTGAAATCAACAACGGTTACGATCGGGCAGCGGAAGCAGACGAAACCCGATCGCGCTAGAACCACAAGAAGTTAGGTCGTCCAGCTAGGGCCAGTTAGGACAAGACAGGGACTAGTTAGTCAGTTCCTGCCCATCTCTCGATCAGTTCAGTTCAGCTCAGCTCAAACCAATCGCGTTTCGCGAACGATTAACTCCTTTTAAAATTAAATAAAGTTTTTTTTTAATCACCCCAAGGGGCGAATAACATAAGTAAATACCGAAAATAGGTTGTTCACGGAGCGCCAGATTGCAGCACAATCGCCGCTACCGCCAATCGATTCCGAGCGCTTTCCTGCATTCCAATCACGAGAAAAAGTGACCTGACCGGCCACTTCCGGGACCGGAAGCAGCACCGCACAAAGTATCGCCAGCAGCAGCCCCACGTTGACCACGAGACGGCGGGTTGACCTTTGATCGGAGATAGAAGAGCCAGCGTTATAGTGCACACTCGAACCGAGACAGACGTTGCAATCGTTGGCATCACCTATTGGCAATCATGCTGAATCCGCGTTTTCGCTGCACTTCCGTTTTCACCGCACTGAAAAGTACCACTGATACGACCGCAACGGCTTCACCCAATCGAATACGTTGGCTACCAGTGTCCGGCACACTCTTTTATACTGCCCAAGATGGGTCGCGTGGTGATGGATTCGATGGATTGTTATCCTTTCTTTTGCCGTTTATTTTTCATTTCATCTTTTCTTCAATTCTAATCCCAGCCCCGGACGGTGGCGCTTCCGTTTCCGCCGCACACCCGCACACTTAGCCTTGCAAATGCAAATATCGATCATCCGATTTTGCGTCACCCGGGAAACCATACGAAGTGGGACCGGAGGCGTGCGAAAACACGTCCTTCACGTCCTGCCGGCACCGGACCGGACATCGCTGGGAAACGGTGGCAGCTGCGGAAAAATGTCTTTGATTTATTGTGACACATTTCGCGTGGACGGACGGACGTCCGGTTGTAATCCGGTTGTTGTGTTACCTCGCGGACGCCACAACCAAAAGGTGTCGGGCGGAGTACCGTAGGTTTTCCAAGCGGGCTTGGGAGAGCTTCTTCTGTAGGGACAGGCGTATCGGTACATTTTCTGGCCGAACGAAGATTTAATGCATAAAATTAGCGTATCAAATTTGGTGGTAAATGGGGAAAGTTTTTCCAGGACGGTTCATTATGAGTATGGCTGTCGGCTTATTTTCGGTCGGGGATGCGAAGGAAAATGTACCCTTCTTCAATAGAATGAACAAGATCAAGGGCAGTTGTACCCAACACAACACTTCAATATGGTAATAAAATGAATCGAAAATTAGGCAAATAAACTTTTCTACAACCAACGAGAAAAAGGAATAAAAGCGGCCCCTTTTTTGGTTCAAAATGAAACTGATGACTGATGAGCTTAAATCATCTTTTCTCACCAATAATTAGTGTAAAATACTGTAATAGAGTCACACTTCTAGAATTATTCGATGAGAGAGTCAATTACTTACTGGTATTGTTTCCAAAAAACAGAATATTGAAAAAAAAACGTTATTCTATTCAAGTAATAAGGTTATTGTGCAAGTTAAACTTCAACCTCAAATTAGTATGCTTAACTGTTAAGGGTGTAATTTTTTTTCAGATCTCAAATCTTTCAATCGTAAAACTATTCGGTTTCGGTAAAGAAAATCGAATGAATTAATTCAACGAGTGACAGTAAACGATGGCTCACACCCTGACCACGCAGAAGAAAACAACGCGCCAAGTGTAGGGTTCTGATCGGAACCGTGCTGCCTCACAGGAATCGGTCGGTCGGTGGCGAGTGATAAAAATAAAGCAAAAACCGGTTAAGATCGTACCGCCCGCCAGCGCGGCAAACCCGAGGCCCGGAGGATGTAACTTCCGCCGTACCATCGTTTATCCGGTAATTACACGAACATGCGCAACGGGCTACACGCGAAGACGAAGGCGACAATGCGCCTAGCGCCCGCGCCAAGCCCGTCCTGCGGCTCCGATTCATTTCACTTTTCACCGCCCTGCCACGGCCGCGGCGCCGGTAAGTGATATAATTATGAGGCAAATTGTTCTACAACGCTACGCCCCGTACGTACGTAATCCGCTCCCCTCCCCCCGGCCCCCCCGGGTTGGAGGGTCCTACATTCCTGTAGCCGCCGCCTCGACTTGGCGAGAATTCCCACACATTGTACGGTGGGCTCCCGGAGAATCACGATGCTCCGGCCATGCGTCATCCCGCACGTCGTCGTGTCTCGTGATCAGTGCCAGGAAGGAAGTGCCAGGACCCTAGCCATACAACCCCCCCGGGGGTTGGCGAATATTAATACACATACACGCGTGCGTTGGGTGTAGTTTTAATTAACAATTCGCCATGCACCCGCGATCGTACTCGATCGTCGGGCTAGCGCCGCACTCATAAATATTAATGAACAATCACAGCGCCCCGTCCCGCTGCCGCGGTAAGAACACTTTCCTGGCTTTCGGACGTTATAAATTACGTTCCCCGGCTTCCCAGGGACACCCCGGCATGGGAGGTGGATGGGAGAATTTTCCGGGAAAATTGCTGACCGGCAGCGCGCGGCGGAGTCGAACGCGTGTCGAAAGCGGCCGCTAATGCCGATCGTAATTGGGCCGGAGCCGGTTATCGTACGCTGCCTTTTTGTCCGTCCTCGTCCTGCCCAGGACCTAGGCCCGGCGAGTGACGATAATTTTCGTGCACCCCACAGGGATCGTGGACGACGGAGTGTGTGGTAATTCCCAACATTCCTAAGCAACAATGTTGCAGGATGCGCCAGTGAGAGATCGCCAATGAGGAGTGGCACCCTGAAGGTTGATCGCAGGTTCATTTATTCGTGGGGATCAAACAGCGGTCGAATAGTGGAACAGGGGACATTTTCCCGGTGGGATGGATTGCTTAATGAAGATCAGCTTATGGTTGAGCTTAGAGGCGACTTGACCATCATTATTCACAATCCTCAAAAAAACCCAACTCTCACAAACCCTTCTCCATGGCGATCTGCAGCGATCGCGCACGCTCTTCGACAGCTGATATTCGCGGGTGCTGAGTTCCGTGGGGCCGCGAGCGATCGCTCGCGCGGTGAGCCCTGGGCCGGAGTCGTGAGCGTCTTGTTTTCGTTCTGCCGTTCACGCACCGTGGCCGCGCGATAATCAGCCGGTTTTTGGAGCCGGGCGTGGTGAAAAGTGAGAGCGGCGATCGCGCGAGCAGCGAAAGGTAACACGCAAATCACTCACAGCATCCACCGCACGCTGAAGACGCCCCGTGGAGTCTAAACAGAGAGCGCGCGCGAGAGAGAGCGAAGCGGGCCGGCGATCGTGCGCGATCCTTCCCCTGTGTCCGGATAATCCGTCCGTGCCCCGAGATGGGGCTGCGATTAGAGCGCGCGGCTCTCAGCGTCGCTCTCGCGATCGCGTCGCGGCTCTCTCTCACGCATCCGGGCGCGGACTCATCACGGCGCGGTGGGTGGTTCGTACGATCAGAAGGCGCTCAACGTCGGCCCCGTACGCAAGCAACTCTCTTTTCGGACCGCGACCGTGACACCGGCGTACCGGTGTGCTGTGACAGCGACAGTGATTGCCCCCGTGCCCCAGTCCTGCTCGCGATCCTGTTCGATCCGGTGTGTGGCCTTCGGAGGAAACGCGCCCAGCCCAGCTGAGAACCGCAGCCCGACCGCTCCCGGGGCTCGGAGAGACACGGAAGCGCCGCGCCTCGAGCCGTGCGTGCGTGTCAGCACGGCGCCCAGTTTCCCCATCGGCGGCGATGATGTGAACGTGCGTGCAGTGAAGTCAGTCCGCGTGCGTGGCTTGCGTGTGTACGTGTGCACGCGCGTGTGTGTGCAGTGTCCGTCGGTGCATTGTTTAGTGCAGCCTTTTGCCTGCCTCATTCTCACTGTGAATTGCGCGCACCCGAGAACAGTTGCCACTAATTGTTTTTGTGTGAGATCAATGTCGCGTTGATAAGACCCCAGCGGAGGGCCAGCCCCCCCCCCGGGCTTCTTCTGCGATTCGGTGGCGTGGTGGATTCCCATCCCGCCCGGTGCTGTGTTGGTGGTCGCGCGTCATCCGTCGTCAGGACCCACTGCGACTTCCGTGCGTGCCCTTGAAATCCGTGCCCGGGCCGTCTTCGGACTTCGATCGCCGATCGGTGACGGTGGCTGCTGCAGTTCCCTTGACTGGCGTGCCGGTGCGCGTGTCTTAATCGCCGGTTGCATCACAGCTCGCCGAGCTCGAGAACCGGCGTCGCCATCGGGCCGAGACGGGGGCGCTTAGCCGGATCGTCGCCAGCCAAAACGATCAATAGTTGCACCTACGGTAAGTTCCCATGCGGCGCGCCGCAGTTCCGACTGAATTGGGCCCATTTTAGGCTTCGTGCGGTCTGAGGTTTGCTTCTGTTTTGCCACTCTTCACGCTGCCTTCGTTGGGCCGCGAAGGGTTTGTGAACGGCGGAACATTTACTCCACTACAACGTAGGTAATCGAAAGCTCTGAAGTAGTATTTCCCCAAAAAACCGCGGGTGATATTCGTGGCGTTTGTTTGTCAGCCGATCAACCCGATCTCTAATATTATTTGTTTGCGACGGTGGATGAAGTGTTAACCACGCCGGCTAACGGAATTGGGCACCCAGCCCCGACCGACCGACAAAGCCGAGCCGGCTCTCTCTACTTTCGTTCGGGGAGTTGTGAAAAGTGTATTTTTGCGATTATTTTTCAACAAAACCCAACCCCGGGGCCAGTGCTGTCGCCGAAGACTCTTGTTTGCGTTTCATGTTTTCACTGGACCAGCAAGTGCCCTCGTTGCGGGATCTTAACTCGTTTTTTTTTGCTTCTGTGGCACGTAATGACGTAGCCAACGAGCCGGGCTTCCTGGAAGGTGTCCACTTTCTTCGCGAACGGGATGCGCCAATCCGACGATCCGAGCGCAATGCCCGATGCAATGCCACCCAGAAGGACCACTTCTGCAAGCGTTTGGGGCGTTTGTGAGGATCGTGATTTTTGGGTGCATGACTGGGCCATCGATGACGATGACGGGCCGGAATGACGGGGCACGGATATTGAAATTTGGCAAAAATACACACTTCACACAAATTTGTAAATAACACCGTCCGTCCGTCCGTTCGTCCGTCGGTCCCCCTCGCCCGGCCCAGAGAGACACGTCCAGCCGGGGCGTTTTTGCAGTCCGTTTTTTGCGGGCCCCAAACTCGAAACGGAACGTGTTTGGTTTATTACACTGTTCCACAAACAGCGCGTCCACGACTTGTGTCACTGGCACCGATAAGAAGGAGGACTCACGCGGTGGCCATTTTTCGGCCATCTCAAGATGACTTCATCTTGCGTTCGGGGGTCACCAACACTCGCGTCGGAGTGGAATTAATGAAACCGAAAGATGAATCGACGGACGGAACGCAAGTAATACAGGTCAATGGCAGGGAAATGAGTTCGGTTATCAGAGGGGCCCCACCGCCAAAAAAAACACAACTCTAACGAACAAAACAAAAATAGAAGAAAAAAAACCCAATCGTGGCTGATACGTCTGGCTGTTACGTCTGGAGCGTCTCCGTTACTCTCAATTTTTAATAGGTTCAATGGCATTTTTGATAAGTGCTACGCGCCCAGCATTAGACGCGGGCGCCTTTTTGGGGAAGAAAGACATAAAATCCCGTCCTACTACGCAAATGATAGTGCCGATCATTGATCACTCCGGCACACACGGGCCCCTAAGTCAGCATAAAAATCATCCTAACACTCCGTGCTCCGTGCTCCGTAAATCATCCGGAGCCCGGCCCGGAGACAGATAAGACCCCACAACCCGTCCGTCCGTCCGTTCGTCGCGGGATGTCAACTTGGCCGACCCCACCAATTGCACGGGCTCTTGATTCGGGGTGGGGCAGGGTTAATGAACCCGCGGAACCGCGCACCAAAGTCCACCCTAGGTCCGGCCCGGGTCCGCGGTGGCGCTATCCACCCAGTGCCAATGTCTTGGCCACCGGAGACCACACTTTGCGTTCCTTCCCGGTGGAGGTGAAGTTCATGATCACGTCAATTGTTGCCACGCGCGCATCATCGATCGCCACACCGCCACTCCCCATCCCGTGCCCGATTGATGTCGAGCCGATCACTTTTTGGCTTTTTGGCCCGGCGAATTCGCTTTGGTCAATTTAGTGCCGAATCGGTTCGGGGCGTGCCAAACCGGTGGCGGTCGGTTTGAATTAGCCCCAGCAACTCAGCCACCAGTTGTGGCAGGGGCTCGGTCAGGTTTAATTCTTCCGCTCTTAGAACTCGGCGTACGAAGTGGCGCCGAACGAACGCAATACCTTTTCCTGAGAGGTCGTGATGAGATTGTGTTTAAAAAATTGCGCAACAAACGCACAGCCGGAAGGAGTTTGGAGCTTTTATCAGCCTAAGTCTTAAATAGCTCCCAATCTGGACAGCTTTATCGTGGCATCGTTCTAAACGCAAACTGTGGAACTTTATTTATTATTCGAGAGGACAGAGCCATCACGGGGAAGTTTTGCACTAGACGTCTCTCACTAGGGACTCGATGATTCGGAGCAGTGAATGTGAAAATGGTATCGAGACCACGGATGGCGGAGTGCAGAGTTGGAGCTCCATCTCGAAGGACTCAGTGGTGGGTTTCGAATAAAAATCCGATGCCGAATCACATCACTCAGGCTGCAAATCGAAGGCACTTCAATCGCCTGTGTTCAGCCTACATAAGGGAGCTTGTTTAACTTGCGATCAAAACAGTAGTTTCGTTAATTGTTAAAAAAGCATATACAAAAAAATAATAGTGAAAGAGACTAGATAAAGCATGGCCCAGTTAGAATCGGGAACAATTGCATTAGCTCTATCGCGGGGTTGGTTTGACTTAGGAAACATATCAAGGTGTCAAATTGAAGGTATTTTATTGTACTTTGAGAGAAAAATTTCAGAAATTTATTATGTCGGTCGTCGGATGAAATCACGAACTTTCTTTGGAATGCACGCCATAATTTTCTGCACAATCTTCTGGTCCACCTCAGCGGCTAATTTGTTCCAATTTCACGCCATCTCTGCAGCATTCCGCATCACCTTTTCAGTCTTCTTCAACTTCCTATTGATTGTTGCCCAATAATTTTCGATTGGGCGGAACCTAGGGCAACTTGGTGGGTTGATATCCTTTGTGATGAAATCCACCTTATTGTAAAAGTATCACAGAACGACATCCCTGCTATAGTGGCAGCTTTCCAAATCAGTCCAAAACTTTACCGGACCTTTGTGTGACTTAATAAATGATAGAACTCGCTTTTTGAGGCACTCTTCCTTGTATTGAGGTGAGTTCATCGTCGTGTTTGTGATGAAAATCTTGATTGCTGTCCACAGGTGCAAATTCCTTGTCATATCATTAATTTTTGCGCAAATTTATTGGCGAATACAAATTTGATCTTGGAGGAGACATCTCCCCGTGCCGTGGCGAGATAAAATTTTGGTCCAGGAAGCCGTCCAAAATCAATTTTCACGTATGTTTCGTCGTCCATAAGCAAGCATCCTTTGTACCTCGTCATAACCTTCTCGTACAACTAGAAGCGCGTGTTTTAATGACTAGCTTTTGTGCAAGTGTCCTTTGTGGATGCTTACATGCAAGGAAAAAACAGTAGCCTCTTCGTAGACAGATCTTCTGGGCAGTACTATTGCTGGTACCATATTTTTTTGCAATATCCCGAACTTAAAGTCCAGGTTTTGCCTCGATTGATCTTAAAACCTTCCAGTTCAGCTGCCGATTGTATGTTCCACTACGACGTCTACTCTGAATCTTCCAATCTACGGTATTGGGTTCCCAGAAACGGTAAAGCACAGCATATATAGTTGATTTTGCGAATTTTTGTGTTTTTGAGATTTTTAAAGTAGGCCACGTGGTGTTTTCGACGTGAGTGTGCAGAATTATTTTTCTTCTTTCGAGTTCAATTAAGCATAACTTTCCATAAACTCCACGTACTAAGATGAAACTTTCAGCACTGAAAGTTGAATGTTTACTGAAGATATGGCTATGAACACTTTTGAAATCCGACCACCAGAGACGCTGCTAGAAATCATGCAATTGTTCCCGATTCTAAGTGGGCCATGCTTTAATAATGGAAGAGACTAGATAGATTTGAGACACGCGTTTATGGCGAAGTAATGGGCATTTTGTATGATATGATTAGGTCTTATGCTTAATAGTGGCACCACATTATCAACCAATGGTAACAAGGGTATGCTGGGGTAAGAAGTGGGACTTATCGTCATCATCATCATCATCCCGATAGGATTACGATCCAGGATCAACGGCGGGCCCTCAAAGTGCTTATCACCGGGCGATTCTGTCACCGATCGGTGCTGGAGGTCATTTCCGAAGATGACAACACTTCCTATTGACCTTCGAACCAAGGAGCTGACCAAGGGCTACATTCCAGGGGGCGGCTTCGGTCCCGATTGTGCACCGGGCCGCGCTTTGAGGCCTTTCCTGCATCCTTTATCCTATTGCGTAACCGCGAGCCGCGCACGTAACAGCTGCATGGGCGCCACCTCCCTCCCTCTCTCACAGCTCACCGTGACCGGTTCACCGTGAGGAAGCGGCATCCGCATCCGCATCCGGAAGTGGATCAACACCCGGGTCATCATCTCCGCCGTCGCCGTCGTGGTTTATGGTGTGGTGGGGTTCAGATCGAACCATTTCACCCAAGCCTCCGACAGAGACGGAGAGGTATGAGAGAGCAAGAGCGAGAGCGAAGTCCATTGTGACCTCCCATGCAAATCCTGTCCGGAGCGCGAGTGACAAATGGTGAAGGTGAGCTGCCTTCGCTGCCGCCGCGACACTCGGTTCGCCGGTCACGGCACGCGGTCATGGGTGGCCGCGGGGGGGCTGGGTGGGCGTCGAGATGGGGCGATCAAGATCAAGTGCGAGGTTCGCCTTCGAGCGAACGCCTCAGACCGACCGCTGGGGCCGCTCGCCGGCTCGCCGGTGCGAAATTCGGCAATTCTTATTCATCGTCCACGTCGCATCTGCCGCGGTGGGGCCGGGTGGCTGGGCGCGGGGACCTCCATATCGGACCTCCGTGACCTCGCGCGGTCGTGGGTGCGAGGTTGCACGGTGACTTTGACATTCGGTGCGGCGCGACTGGTTTGCGTTGCTCGTGGGTCAGTTTTTCGGCATCCGCACGGCATTTCGATCTTGAAGAAGCAACGAGCGCGCACGGCTGGGAGCGACTTCCTGGTTGTGCCGAGCCGAGCCGAGCCTCGTGATTGGCACGGAAATGGCAAACCCATCGATTCTGAAGGTGCGTACGGGTTGGAGTAGCTCCGTTGGTTGTAGAGCCATCCCATAGCCTTCAACCAGAATTGGTAACTGAATGAACCCGAAATGGATTCTAATTTCGCAACGGATAGTTTAATGAAGATTAGTTAGGCTTTATTGATATTTTAGGTGTAGAATATGGCAAATAATTTAATTATGACTAACTTGGAACTTCTGCTTCTGCGCTTGCTTTTAAATACATATATAAAAAAAGGAATCCATTAACAAAAATGATCATTCTTCGTCAAGTCAAAACATTCTCTCCATATTTCCATATCTTACCGCAGCGATTGGTCGCAATCCTAACGCCGCGTGTTCTAAATGCCCTATTTTATGGAACTTCGACCGAACTCCACGCCTCGTCCCGAGGTCCCGAGGGATTTGCGTTAACAGTTTAAGCCTTTAAAAACGACAAACCCTATACCGAGCCCATAAAACATCCCTCTCCGAGTGCCGGTGGCGTCCAGAACGGGCAGCGCGATTCGATTCTGCGCCACCCCGAGGCTTCACCTTCCTTCGAAGCTCGAAAGGCCTCGGTCTCCGTTCTGCGTATGGCGCATCTCGGCTCGCACAAGGAGGAATGAACTCCATCCACGGCGCGGATCGTCGCCACCCCAACCGGACCCCACCCTCCTGCGGTGGTCCTGTCCCAACGGGGCACGTTATGTAACATTTTTTACGACCACTCCATCTCGCTCCCGCTCTCTTTTTCTGTGCGATCGCGCGAAGATCGCGCTCCGCACGGCCTGGCCTTCTGGCGCGCAAAAAGGCGGAAAAATAAATAAAAACAATCGTCCGCCGAGGCTCCGAAGCTTAGCGGGAACACATGTGCGGTGGCCCCGGGCGGCGGCGGCGGCGACGATGAGGCCGGGCCAAGGAATGCCAAGCGCCGGAGACACGGGGCACGGCTCGCAACGGTACGGGTGCCGATGCTTCTTGGCCTGGCGGGCGGCCCCGAGGGGGAGCCTTTGACGAATCGCACTCGATCGCAGCCCAGTCCAGAATGCAGCAGCTAGCCCGTGCAGTTCTATCACTCATCACGCCGTGGACGCCGGCTGCATAACATATTTCGTGGCGATTTCGCGGAACCGAGCCAAACTAGGCTTCGGGGCTAGGCGCCCCGGTGTCCGGCACCGTGGCCGATTAGAAACTTCTGCCAATGTCGCTGCGTCGCTTCTAACCCAAAAAAATAGAACCGATCGACCGGGCGCGATTTCGGAGCGAAAGAATTGTAATTCGGGGCTGATTCCGCGCCACGTCACCAGGAGGAGCACGCACAGGTTCCGGAGCGACCTCGGCGGCCCGATTGCTTTCGCTTGTTAACAGCTGTTGTTTTTTTTTTTTTTGTCGGTGGGTGGCAGAGAAAAAGTCACCCAACAGGTTCCACGGGCCCCACGGGCAGCGCCGGCTTTCATTTGTCGGCCCCCAAAAGAACAGGATTCTGGCGGAGGAGCGTGGCAGCGAGCGAAGAAAGTCACCCGGCCAAAACGGTGGTGGTGGTCTTTTCAGCTCCTGTGTGTTCGGCACCAAACCTTGACATCAAAACTCTGGCCGGGCGATGGGGGTTTTAAAAAGGGGAATAAAATATTGGCGTGGAAAAAGTAGGGGAAATTGCGCGAGTTGAGCGTGACTCTCGTAGGAGACGTGCATTGCGTGTCGATCGATCGATCGATCGAAGCCACAATATTTTAGCATTTTCACATTCCAGTTTTAGCGAATAATGTTCTGGGTAGCACGGTTAAGTCCTTGAGCACGCGTGGCATCCGCTGAAATCAATGTTGGATTGATCGCCCTGAGGCCTTACATCGCAAGATCACCTGGATCGCTGTTCTTAGGATTGGTTGGTACCGATTCTTGTCTTTCAAAACGTCAAACTTGATTGTGGAAATGATAAACATTTAGTAAAAACTTCAACACTTACGAAAAAGGACGCTATAAGCTTGCAGAAAATTGGGAAATATTAAAAACTTATTTCCAAAGTGCGCGAGTCTTCAACTCAATCAGCTTCAATTTGTAAAGCTCATGTCCACCTCGGTGGTTATGTTGATAAGCAGAGTTGTCAGTTTGGGTCTCGAAAAACCCACGGATTTGGCGGATTCATCATCGGCCTCTTTTTCTTCGAATATGAGTCACCGTTAACGTCTATGGCGTGAGCTACCGAAAAATGTTGGCTGATTGATTCTTTGGCAAAATGGAAGTTGAAAACTTGAACAACATTTGGTTTCAACAGGACTTTGCTATGTGCAAAGTCGATATTTTAAATTTCGATATTTCGATATTTTAAAGCCCACTTTCGGAATCCAAACACCGGACGGACCACCCTATAAAACGCGCTGCTTTTTGCTTGGGCTACGATCACTCGATCATCGAAGAGGTCGGCTCAAACTTTGTTTGAAATTTAAGATCTTCACTTCCCGTATTGACTCGCCGACACTCGATTGCTCGATCTCACTTATCTGCTTCTGCTACAAATTTTTCGTCAATCCTTGACGATTTTAATATGCCCCTATGATCAGTGTCATGATGGTTTAGCTCTCATGTCTTAGCTTTCATAGTTTCGCCAGTTGTGTTTAGTGTTAGTTCTATGTTCTAAGTTCTAAGCTATGTTGGCAATTAAGCTACGTAGCCCGTTTACTGTTTTTTATGGTAATTAATAAATTACGTCTTTTATGGCGACTCGATTCCTAATACGCCCCACGAAGGTGGCCGACCGTTCCGAGACCTTTTCTGGTCGCTTTCGCCCACCGGAAACGTGACCGACGACAGGAAAGCTCCTTCGCGATGTGCCATCGTTCATCACCCTATCTCTCTCTCTCTCTCTCTCTGTGTCTCATCCTCTCTTTTCGCACTCACCAAATGACACATCGTTCGCCGATTTCCGGAACCAACCGAAGCCATTCTGACCATTCTGGTGTGGTCGCCATTTTTGCTTCTTCTCAGGTTTGATTCACGGCTTCTCGGAATATTCAAATTTTCGTGTGCCCCTCCGAATGTTCCGCGTGTCCGCTGGAGGATCGAATACGCGGGTGGGTGGCGTCCCCCTCCTCGGGTGGGGGGGTGAGATGGAATATCCGAAAAAAACATAAAACACGACATCGCATCGCTGCAGTTAGCGGACACACGAGACGAACACAAACACAACCCACCACCGGTGGGTGGTTGGTCAGCGCTTGGTCTCCCCCCCGCAGCGGTTCCCCCTTGGCCCACCGCCGGCCTGGGCGGGGCTGGGCAACGGTGATTGTGACGTTTGCGAGTCAAGGAACTTTTGAAGTTCAATGGCCCGCTCGGCCAAAACCGCTCGAATTCCGCCCGAAAGTCCGGGCCGTGTTCCGCCCGGCTACCCCGGGGGCCTCCCCGCGCCGCTTGCGGTAGGTCAGTGCGGGTGAATAAACCGGCACCGACTTGGCCAGCGGTGGCCGGTGGCCGAAAATGGAATCGAAAAACAGCCCAACGCTTTGGATCGCGCGCAAAAGCTGGCCAAGAGCGCGGTGCTCGAGACGCAACCACAACAACAAATATTTGTGGCTTTTCGCGCCCCGCGGCCCCTGTGTGCCTGTGTGTGTCCCACCTGGCCGGGGGGGGGGGGATTCTTTTTTTCGAGCCGTTTATGTTGGGGTTGTTTGTTGGGGTTTTTTCCACGATCGTGCGCTCTCTCGCTCTCTCGCTCTGTATCTCTCTGCCTCGCTCGGGTGGATTGATTTGGGCGGTTGTTGTTGTTGTTGGCTTGTTTTTCGGAACTGTGGAATGTGGGGTCCAGTCCCAGCCCCAACTGGCCCCAAGAGTCCGGTTGGCGGGACGGGTGCCCGGGTGGGGGGAAGGGATGAGCGAAATTCTCGGCAGAAGAAAGGTCGTTGCACGCGCTGCTCGAATTCTGCGGGGCAAATGACCCCATCCGATCGGGGGGAGCCTGGGGGCGTCATCGGTGGCGGGGAATTAGAATCTGCCCACCTCTCCACTTCTTTCTTCTCCCCCCCCCCCCCCTCCGTTACAAGCCTTGCGGTGAGCGGCAACTGCTCGAAACTGGGCGCCCGTTTTCGAGTTGCAACGGGGCTTCCCGATCGCGGCCGCCGCGCGGGATCATTTGTCACGGGACACTCCTGAGGGCGGCGTGGGTTTGAGTGGTGGCTGCGAAGGTGGAGCGAAATTTTGCACCACACACCAAAGCCGGCGCGAGGTCGACGAACTGCCGATGACGATGATATCGGATGCTCGCGGATCTTCGTCTTGCGGGACTTCTTGGGAAGGATCTAGGCACTGTCTCGTCCACCACCGAATCGAAGCTAGTGGACGAAGACAGCGAAAGCGAGCTGGTGACCCTCGGATGGTCCCGAAGGTCCCCGCGTTCCTCTTCGCGGAAGGCGAGACCAATTGACATCATTGATGATTCCCGCTCCGGTTCTGTCTCGCTCCCTCGCCAGTCAATTGAACCCCAGAACCCGGCCGGGAGCCAAGCAAAGCCATTATTGAATTAGGCAGTTCGCACAGCCGGGCCGGGACCGGGCGCTATATGCTGCGATGTCCTCGAGATAGGAAGCTCCCGTAGGAATGGCGGGCGCGACCCAGGGCCGAGCTGGCGAGCTAATTGAGCGCGTTACTTCCGCGTTCGACCCCCCCCCCGCCCGGAGTTCGGGTTCTCCTAGCTGCGTCCAGTCCCGCCCCGGTGCGATTAGGGGCTCTTGACTTCAATTTATTTCGATTGACCGTAAGCCGGCCGCCGGGCCTGCGCCGGAACTCCTGCCCAGCCGACCCACCGGGTCACCCCGAGGTTCCCGGGGGGCCCCGGGAAGGGGCAGCGAAATGGTGGCCGCCCGGCGAATGCGCCGAGGGCGCCCTCGAAACCGTGGCCGGACTTTGACTTTCCAACGGGCGGCCTCCTCCGGGCGATTCAAATAGGTTGACGCACGGCCGAAGGAAAGTGAAAGTATGTCAACCCTCACCACCCCGCGTGAGGCTTCCCTCCGCTTCGTCCGCCTCGGCGCATATTATATTGCATACCAAACTCTGTGGCCATGTCTCTCTCCCTCCGCCGGGTTCTCTCTGTCGCATGCCGTCGCACGCTGGCCCCCCCCCGTTCGCGCGCCGGGTTCGGGTTGCAGCTCTCGGTGCAGCGCGCTCGTTATTAAGATAAATCACGGTGGGTACATCGCGTGGTAAGCGTGTCACGCTATCAGACAGCGCCCCGGCAGCCGGGAGAAATGAGTTCACCAGAATTGAATCTGCGCCCCGGTCAGCGGTCAGCCGTCTGCCAATTTATCTGCCTGACGTTGATATGCTGAACCGCGGCCCCAGCGGCGGCAGCCCCGCCGGTCGGACCCCAATTGAAAAGTGGGTTTATGTCGGATTCATTGCTCCCAATGGCCACTGTCAAACCATTTTGTATCGCGCGCACCGCATCGGCTTTCGGTCGGTCGGTCGGTGGAAAGTTTCAGTGTCACTGCCTCTGCGCCCCGGGCACACCCAAATCCGACCGGATCACCCCATTCGGGGCATCGTTGCATCGGAGGAGCCAAATTAATTTGATAAGTAGTTTTAGAAGATGAAACACGAGGGAAAAGGATGGGCCGTCGGTCTGGTTCTGACACTTGGACACTCACTCCGATGGCACTCGCCAGGCAGGAAGCTTGCTGACCTGTTGACATTGGTCCGGTTGAGCCGTGCGTGCAAAGTAGGCGTGCGTCAATCTTCACGAATACCACATGGGTTGAAAAGTACCGAACCGAACACATAAATAGGGCTAGTCTTTCTAGTGAGTAGTAACCTTGGGAAGAAGGATCTTTAAATTTCATGATATTCGTGTAATACAATTTGTTGTTTCAATGTCACACTGCTTCTTGATGGGCAAAAATACCGTTCAAGCGAAGCAATGGCTTGAAATGTGTTCTAAGGACTCCGCTCCAGCAAAACGTTAATTTGCTCATTGATTTGGTTAATTTGTTGATGGTTCGGAGTAGTGTTTGGCCAGTGTTTTAAATGTAAAAAAATCGGTTTTTTTTTTGTGGAACCTCGTTTAAAGCGTCGGCGAAAGCACAATAGTCGGCTGGAATGGTTATGGCTATTATGATTGTGGCCTCGATATTTTGGGATGTGCGTGGTGTAATATTCATCGAATATATTGAGAAGGAAAATACCATCAATAATGAATATTATATAGCATTATTGGAGCGTTTGAAGGCAAAAATTGCAAAGACATAGATGTTGTTTTATCAAGATTTATTAAGATCGAATTGCGACTGACAGTTAACAGACTTCAAAAAAATACTCCTTTGGGAGAACTGAAGTCTATTTTGAAGCAAAAAATCAATCGTTCTGCAAAAATTATTACGTAAAAAACAATTACGTATTATTAAAACTAAAAAAGAGATTACGTCTTGGGCTCGGAACTTTTCAGCCCATGTGTTAGGTACCGAATGATGTGAATTCCGAACAGATCAACGCTGCACTGAGCTATAGCCTCTGAGTTTCGGAACTTTTTCTCCACTGCTCTGATGGTGCTAAAGCTTCAGACAATCTCCATGGTAACCCTGTAGCTGTGTTCAAACGTACTTTTGAGAAATTCCTGCCATTTTATTCCAGCCATTATACAGTGCCCCTTCTCGGCTGGGGACATCCCAACTTTCGGATCAATGTTCCGCGAGTTGTAGATTCCAGAATTTAGGTAGCCTTCGTAACCACAGTCCACAGTGCTGCGACAGGTTCTATCGTGGCTAGCGGTACTCGAGATGCACCACAGGGCCCGGACACGAAGATGCCGTATATATTGATGAGACCCCCACTCTGGTACCGCTGGAATCGTCGATAATTGTCGGGTCTCGTTTCTCGGATTCTCATCAGAACGCGCAGAACGCTAAATGCGGTGTTTAACGGGCCACCGGGCAGTGGATCCCATTACCGCGCCGGGTGTGGTTTGACGTTAGAATAGGAGCGTCTATCACGGGCCCGTCGCTCTGGTCGCGTTATTATCACCAGCGCCAACCCGGACCGCCCGACGTTAATTGATCCGTCGCAAACCGACGGACCCGGCCCCGTGAGACTGGAATGCCGTGTGGTCCTTGCGCCGCTGCCTGGTTTGGCGACATCCTTCTCGCGGCTTTCGTTTTTCAGCCTCGCGGCTTCCGCAGCGCCTAGAAAACGTAAACAACTCCGCCCTTTGGAAGTCCCAGAACGGGGAACGGCGGGCGGGCTCAGCTCAGCGACCCCTGAAGACGTCGCCCTTCGGTGGCCGGAGACGCCGCACCGATTATTTTGCTTTTGCTTTAATTAAACACTTGCGACCGTGGCCGTCCCCCTTTCTTGGGCGGTCCACCAAACTGTGGTCGGCCGTCGCATTGCTAGACCCACGGCAGACTTCGACGAGTCACGAACGCCTCCGGACACCGGTCCCAACTGTACATCAGCCACCGACCCCCTCGACAGTCTCTCGTGGCTCGGATCCCCCCCGCCGGGTGGCCGGTTTCTGCGTCGACGTTTGACGTCAAGGAGGAGAATACATCTTCTGGATGCGACGGCGACACCGTGACGCTTGGAACGGGCTCGATCTGGTTTGTTCATTAACACCGCCATCGCTACAGTTACATCATCGTGGTCAGCCGCACCAGTTCCTCATCCGTGAGATAAGTGCCTCGCCGCCCCGTCACTGGCTGGACCCACGAGCTCAAGAACATCATGCCGCGGGTTTGCTTTATTAAAATGTTGCACTTTATTGGTCTCCGAAAACGAAACACCTCTCGGGCGGATCCAGCCCCTACGCACCGTTCCGATGTGATTTACGGACCGGTTGCTGACTCCGAACCGACCCGTGAGCCGTTTGCCAGTTGGGGGCGATGCAATTAGAATTTTAGATTCAATATCAGAGAGAGCCAGCCGTCGGCGCGGCCAAGTGCAAAAATTGGTCAACAAACCCATTTGCCGCGGCAGTTGATGCGGCCAGCGGCGCCGTTTTCAGTGCCACCCGGGTCGGCGGTCCATTACTTCTAATTGGGAACACGCGAACCTGGGTGGGGGGGGGGGGCCCGGCGGGCGGGCCGTCTGCCTATTGGACTCACGGTCAGTCGGTTGCGGCGTTGGGCACTCATCAACTCATCAACTCCGCTCCGACTCCGACTCCAGTCTCTCCGGAGCCGGACTTGGGGCCCGAAAAGGGGCCATTGGGGTTTGTTGTGATACACGACCCACCACCCCCCCCGCGGGGGGGGGGAGGCTGAGCGGCGCAGAATTATCGATGACCGGCCGCCCGACTAAGACGACGACGAGTAGCCGATTGAAAGTAAAATCAAACCAAAAGGACGCCAAAAAAATGGGACGGTGACGTATGCTGAGCTCACACCTTTTCGTGACCAAGGTCCCGGACCAACGCGGGTCCCACGCGGGGGGGGGCTGGCGGGGTGTCCGTTTCACGAATTCTCCGAAACCCAAGCTTCCCGAAATTCCGTCCCGATCGGACCAACGGACGTCGGCAAAATCGGCTCGGCAGTGGGATTAAATTTCGGAACCGTTGGCACTTTGGGGTGGCAATCCGACACGATCGCGTAAACGGTAGTGACTTTGCAGAAAGGGGGGCCGTTCTTGGAAGTAGTGGCCGAACGTAACGTGCAACTCGTGGCACACGTGACAGCGTGGCTGACTTTCGCTGACGCGCCGCCCTGTCAACGGTCGAGCTGAAATTTGAATTTGTTTCTCCTGGACTGGACTCTCCCGCGGGACTTACTACCATTTCGTGCGTACCGAATTTGGGCAACTGCTTGCGTTGCACCTTTTTTACCTTACCTTCGCCGACCATGGCCATGTGGGCCATGCGCTGCGTTGGCTTGTTGTTTCCGCGCCGCTTTTTTGTCGCTCGCGCTCCTTTCCGCGATTCAGCACCAAAAAAGAGTTCCTTCCGTCCTGTCCGGCAACCCAAAACCGACCGCCGCCTTATTGGGGACTTACTTCCGCCCTTCCGGGACGACGGTGGCCGCCGATAGAGAAAAAAAAACAAAACAAATCGTATTAACGTAAGCGAAGCCAGCGAAGGTTTCGGGGCGCCACTTGGTGCCTTGGTTTTTGATGAGGAGCTTCACTCAGCACGGATCCACCGTGGCACCAACTAGAATGGGCGCATATCGGTGCACCGTGGTGTGCGCGGTAATTGCTGTTCAGAACGGGCAAAAGGGCGGGAATCCTGGCAACAGTGCGCCATGTTTCGCTCCAGCAGAGGAAGAAGCAGAAGACAGGACTCGGTGCTCCATAATGAAACATAATGATGCAGATGATGATAGTAATAAGCGGCAATTGTTTTCGCCAGCACCGCGTGTGCCCGCTCCACAGAACTACAGCAACAGGTTACCGGTGTGGTTACCAGGAATTCAACCCCCAGGATCTTATCCTTGAATCATCTCCCATTTTTTGTTTCGTAGCCTAGCTTAAGCTGTTGTTGTTTACCAAGCCCAACCTGCAATCGTGCAACGATTGCAAGCGGTTTCTCTACTATCCGCTTGCCGGCCACTGTGCGATCGTGCGATGATCGCATGGGACAGCTCGTAATGGATGGGCGCTCAGCTGATCCCACCAAATCGCATCCCTGATCGTGAAGAAAGTCTGGCTTCCCAACAGCCTTCACTCGATCAGCTGAGCTGAACTGTTCCACTTTGCCTCTGTCCTACTTCCGCCACCCTTCAGGACCCTGTTTGAGACTAATCCCAACGAACGGGAAAAAAGAAGTACAACATTCTGTGCCACAACCGTCCTGGGCCAACTTCCCTGCTTTTCACGAGCGGAACGCAGAGAAACGGGCGCGCGCGAAATGGCGATGCAACTTTTGAACGCGAGTTTGCGAATCGGCATCGCAACGAGCGCCGGATGATGTAACGCGGTCCCTGGCCGGGAGCGTCACCCGATGGCCCGATGGCCTTAGCGAAAGGGAGAAAAACTCACGGAAAACTTATGGAACTTCCCGAGTGCGTCAGCCGCCGACCGCTGGCCGCTGGCCGCTGGGCCGGTTGCCAATCAAGTGGCGGCTAACGAGCTGCCAATCGATCAATCGAACCAATGAATCGCGGGGCGAGAAAGTGCGGCTCCAGCCTCTGGCCGTCCGACCGGACGACGGGCTCGGTAAGAAGTGCGTTTTTATTACCATTGTACGGGCCATCGTGCCGTGGCGCGGCGAGCCATCGATTGAATGAATGGCGACATCGCGGTAATTGATGGCAGCGATAAATGATAGTGAAAACTACGCATTTTCCCTTCCCAAAACCGCGCGCCCAGGGGGAGGGCTTTCACTGGCCACGGCCGGACGCCGTGCCGGGAAGGGTACAGGAATGCTGCAGCAGCAGCAGCAGCAGCCGAAGGAGTCGCGGTTTGATAATGGCTTCGGCGGTCAACCACCAAGTGCACCAGCGCCGGAGGCAGCCCCCGGGGTGGAAAAACTCGTTTGCTGGAACCCCTCGACCCGGGGGCCCCCGTCACCGGAGGGGGGGCGCTCCCGCCGAAGCCGGCATTTATGTGAAAGGGAAATTTCTAACCCCATCGCCACATCGTCGTTATTGAGTTGCAATCCCCGCGCCACATCCACGCGGGCTGGCGGCCGGCATCTTCGTTACGTTATGCCACGGGAAACTCGCGGGGTTTCTGCGCCAATTTGCCCCGGCCTGACGGAATGGGGGGAGGAGGTGCGGGGACGGACGATGGCCACCGGATTGCTAATGCAAATCGATTACTCCGCCGCGAGCACGGAATCGGCACGGGTCGGCCCGGCGAACCGGATTTCGATCCGATTGGTGAGTGTCCGGTGGCCGGGCGGTGGACTGGCTGGACTGGCTGACGGGCCCGAGTGGCCAGTTGGGCACGGTGTCACGGGAGCAGCAGCCCGGGGTAGGTTTGCAAGGGGCGCCGGCAGCGGCGGGTTGATAACATTGTTGTCGCTGCTCGAATTCAGCCAACTTGTTTTAAATAATGCCAACCACTAACAGGCGCAGGGACGCTGTTCAAGTTTCCAAATGGATGGCAAAATAAAATGGTGGAACTTCTTTCGAGGCGGATACAATCTATATATGCGTTTTAGAGAAAGTCGTGTTAGTTACACTAGTTATAAGTTACCAGTAAGAACGGCGGAATCGAATTGGTTAAATCAGGAGACGGACAGAGGACACTTTTAGTCCAGCACTAAAATTGATACTTAGCGTTTTCCCTTTCTGGTGAATGCTTGAAAACTCTTCCCCACTTTACAAAAGAGGGGCTCCCAACCAAATCTGGATAAATTTCAACCAAACTCGGATAGATTTTAAACCACTTGAGGCAAATTCAGCTGGTGCGGATTTTGTCATGTATCTAACGGGAAGCGAGAAGGGATGCCGATCGGATACGTCAATGATATTTAATGCCCGGTCCACACGCTACGATAACGATGCGATAATCTGCGTAAGCGACGTCTCCGGAGACGTCATTAATGTCACTGATGCAGATCTACAAATCCGAACAAACGAGCATCAATTTGTGTACAAATTTCAAACCAGTGTCAGTTTGTCGGTTGACTTGTTGATTTTTTGTTTTGGCCTCTTATTTATATTTTGGACGCTTCGTCCTTCGTCCTTCTTTCGTTTGTTCAGATTTGTAGATCTGCGTCAGTGACATTAATGACGTCTCCGGAGACGTCACTTACGCAGATTATCGCATCGTTATCGTAGTGTGTGGACCGGGCATAACGTTTAACGCACATGCTTGAAAACTGACGTTGGGTCAGTGAATCACATTTAGGATTTTTACATGCGCCATTTTAGTTGGTGCCCTTGTGAACAACTTTCTCTGTTCAAAACCAGCTCAAACGCTTTTAGAACTCATTTCAACGCAGCTCTTAACACACAAAAGCTTAAACGATGAGCTTTTCGAAATTGACAAGATTTCCCGTGTCCTTTTAAGCGCGGAAAATACGAAATAAATCATTGCACGAAGATGACGCCCAAACACAGCCACAGCTCGCCGCCGATCGATTGGATGTGACTCATTTCCTTACGGCTGAAGGACATCCGAAAGGTTCCACAGAAAACCAGGCACACAAACGGACAAAGAAAGTCATATCTTCGAATCGTAGACTTATTTTGAGAATCCAAAGTGTCAAGAGGCAGGACAACTCCTGGAGACCAATCAATGGTTCAATGTTCTGTGTTGGGTGAGATCTGGAGGGTGCGATCTACCAGGTATATCTGGCAGCAGTAGATCGGCCCACCGTGAATTGGAATTTTGTGGGTTTTTTTCTTAT
This sequence comes from Anopheles bellator, assembly GCF_943735745.2. Classification (NCBI taxonomy): domain Eukaryota; kingdom Metazoa; phylum Arthropoda; class Insecta; order Diptera; family Culicidae; genus Anopheles; species Anopheles bellator. The sequence goes on along the minus strand of NC_071286.1, from coordinate 5,286,256 downwards.
CTTTTCGTGGGTTATTAAGGTCCATGGGTATTTAAGAAGACATTCGCCTGAGAGAAATGGAAAGAGGACTGAAGATCCTGATATATTTACTAAATGTCTTTACGTACCTCAAAATGTTGAATGCCGGCACGGGCTTGACTTTTCTCTTGTTTTATGTCTACGGTAACCTCACGCGTTTTTATGCTCACATCCCGGGCCCGGGCCGGCGGCGATCGCATTAAAATTTAAAATCAAACTAAGCTTCAGCAAAAACAACACAACCACAAAAAAGGAGCACAAACGTCGTTTCGAGCTTTGCCATTTAAAAGCCGCCGTCGGCTAGCCGCGCTTTCAGTTTCATCGGGCGCCGGGTCGGGCCGTGGGATTAACGGGCGCGGGGCGCGATCGCGAGGCACCGCCGACGGACCATCCGCGGGGCGGATGAATCTTGATTTGGAGCCTCCGTTTTCTAACCGCCGACCGGTGGCCGACCGGTGGGCCCCCCCCCCCCCCCCCGCCGCTGGCCCTGGCGAAGAAAAACCTGTCTTTTCTCCTGGCTTCAAATCGCAGCCCTTCACCTCGTCGCCGCCAACCGAAAACGCAAACTCGTACGCCGGACCGGTGGACCCGCGCTGTTTTTGACACAGTTTTTCACCGACTGCCCTGGCCCGGGTTGCCCTTTCACCGTACTTTCCTCGTGCCGCGTGCCGCGCAGTCCGACCCGCGGTGCCCTTGCTACCGAACGGGATCCGAAAATCGGTCAATCCAATCCAGCGCTCGCTTGGAAATGCAAAGTCCCAGACGGCCGCCGCCACCGCCGGTGAGAGCTCTCCGGCATCCTCCGTGGCGACCGCGAAACTTTCGATCTCGTCCGCGTCCGCCCAGGTGGCCGGGCCGGGGCCAGGGACGGGGCCGGGGCGGACTGTGTCGGTGGGCTCACGGAAAACGAGAGTTTCATTTCCGCGACCCAAAGAAACGCGCACACGAAAATTACATACAAGTGAGCGAGAGAGAGAGAGAGAGGGAGAGGGAGAGGGAGAGAGAGAGGGAGAGGGAGAGGGAGAGAGACCCGCGCGCGCCGTCCGTGAATTGAAGCTAATCGAACGCAATTAACGCACACGATTCCACCGGATCGGCGGAAGGGCCGGACGGAAGGAGCTACGCACGATCGAGGCGCAGGATGATCGTGATCGGGTACGTAGCGGCATATTTGGAACACACATTCTATTTTATTATCAGCCTTCCTTCCTTTCCGTCGGCACCGGGTCGGCCGCGGGCCCATTTGCATACTCCCCGTGCAGTCCCGCCCCGTGCCGTTCCGCCGATGTACCGATATTTCCGACCCCGCTTGAGACCTATTTTATGGTCCGATCGTGTTTTAGTTTTCTTCTTCCTTCTCTCTCTCTCTCTCTCTCTCTGTGGCGCCCCTCATATGGCATTTCCTGCCCAGGCGCCCAGAAGGCCAAAGAGAGGGCCGAAACCGACCGCGCAACCGCGGCCCCAGCCGTGGTCGCTGTGGCCAACCGCTGCTGGAGCCTTTTTAATTAGACGGTGATGAGCGCGCGCCGGCAGGATCGCCCGTGCCCGAAAAACCTGTTTCCTGTTAATTAGGACCCCGTTCGACGTTCGTGCTCAAATTTGGGATTCCCTTGGGGGAGCTGGGGATGGAAGGATCCTCGGGAAGAATCAGGAAGTGTGCGGTTAAAAATAGAACCCATGGGCTGGCACCAAGCACGCCTCTTACGGGCAGCCAAGCCATGGGGCTCGCGGCCCATGCCAGGAAGCGCCCTCAAGTGGCCCCGCTGCGTACTATAAATCGTTATCAACAAGCCAGCGATCGTTATCGAAGCTACGCGGTACGGCACTCTTCGACGAAGCACTGTACTCAACGTTGATTAGAGTTTCGTCCTTCTTCGGCCCCGGGCCGCCCCGTAAGTGGCAGTCCAGCGCGAACACGAACCACGGCTTCCGCTTTATGGCCTTCGGCCGGTCGAGGCCGGTAACGATCACGATTAGAGGAAGCGGCCGGAGCGATAGCACGCAATAAGTACCGGCCGGTGATTACGTATGCTTATTAGGTCCCTGCGGACGGCTCGTCAAGGAACCAATCAGCGGGTGCGTCACGCGGCCGATAAAATGTGCTGCAAAACGAAAGACTTGGTGCCCGCGGTTCGATCATCGACAAGCGACGAACCCCGCACAGGCTAGAAAGCGGCCAATCCACCCGAAGATCATCTCGAGCGCGCGCGTGATCTTACGCCCGTCTTCACTTTTCGCCGTTTCGCTCGATCCCCTCGGATGTTCTCGAGGATGTTCTCGAAGCGGGCACCGTGAACGAACGTAGGTGCGATCTTCTTGCGATCTGGCTCTTCGTTTTCTTGCCCCCCTCTCTCTCTCTGGCTCGCTCTTCCGCTCCTTCCGTTGATTGGTGCAAACGCAAATAATATGCCAACCGGGGCTTCTTGTTGCGTCGTCGTCTTTTGTGGTGGCCTCCTGCCAGTAGCGGACCCGGTGGCAATAGGCAAACGCGCTGAGTCGTTTATGCTGCAAACCGGCTCATTTCTAACGCAATACCCGATAGGCCGCTGGAGCCTGGCGCTGGCCAACCAAGAAGGAGGCTACATACCCGCGCAGCAACACCCGAGTTCTACACTTCCTTCTACGCGTTTGCTTTCTCTCACCTGCCCGTGGATTGGCCCACTCGATCGCGCTCTTTCCCGTTCCCGCACACGCATCGGAGCCACCCGCAAACCGTTTATGCGGATACGCGAGTTTCGCGAGGGAAGATTCGAGACAGTCGAGAGCGTGCCGAAGGCTGGGTGCGAGCCGAACGAACGAACACACGAAACCAAAGCGTGATAGAAAAAAAAAAAACAAATAAAATAACGAACCGATATCTCGATCATTACCCTTTTGACATTGAAATCGCCGAGAGAGCACAGCGCAATTTTTCGGGTGCCTCCTTCGAGAAGCGAGAAGCCCTCCACATACACCTCTGGCGGACAGGGAACAAAGTCTGATGTGTCTGTTCAGCCGGTGATGGGCTGCACCGGGAGAGGTCATTCGATATCCTGACACTAGTCAACCCCGAAAAACGGCGGTTAAAGTTTGATTGAAAATCGAAACCCGAACGTCAACCGAATCGCCGGATTTGCGATTTGCAAACCCAACTTCCCACTTCGGGGTTTGCAACATTGTAGCGAGCGTGTAGCGATAGCAACTCAGTGAATCACGGCCGAGCCGGGTCTGCGGTGGAACTGGCCATTCTGAGAAACTCTGTTCCCCACCAGTGCCACCTTATCGGGCCGCAGCGACTGCCGGACGTGACTTTTTAGTTCAACAACACTCAACATCGGGGGGGGCGTTAAAATAAGATCATCCTCCAGCAACGGTTTGGGGAGAATTGAAATTTTCACTTTCACTCGAAAGTGTTCAATTCCGTAACTCCTTTCCCTGGAGCGCAAACGATCACCGTTCTCGATCTCTCACGCGCACGGGCCTCTCGTGAGTGGTCCACCACCACCTCCGATCCTCCGATTGATAAGCGTCATCTGACGTCAGACCGGCCCCCACTCGCCGGCTCGCGCGTGCGGTCAGCTGACAGATAAAGCCGGCCGTAATCACTGCCGTCTCACTCTCGCGTATCCACGACAGGTGCCGCAACTCTTCGAGCTTCGCCTCCGTAACACTTTCGATCGAGTCCTCCGCTCCGCTTCAAGGCGATACACGAAACCTCCTGCCGGCGACGGGGAGACCGTGAGGCGCATCCCGGTCGCTTCCCGGAGAGCAGGCAACCCGTTCGAACGGTACGCGTACAGCGCCCACGGGACCACCGCCTTTGCCTTGGGCTTTCCGTGGGGCCAGCGTTTTAGTTCGCCCAGCGACGTCGCGTTGATAAGCCGCCATAAAACGGTCCCCGCACAATACATGCGCCAAGTGAAGTGAGTGAGCCCGATTCCCATGAAACAGTGATCGATCGGCGCCACAATGGGTAAGGACAGACCACCGATTGCAGGCCCCCCGTTTTCCGACCATCCTTCGTGCGAAAGTGCGGTGCCCGCTGCCCGTTTTTCTCCTTCTTCCGGCACCGAACGGCCCAACCAACCGTTCGTTGTTTCATAACTCACTCACAATGGCGCGATCGTGGCGCGCGTGTATGTGAGAAGCCGGCCCCTTCTGGCGACCGTGGCCGTGACCGTGAATCCAGCGCGGCGCCCCGAGTGCGGAGCGACCTGTGCGCAGTGAGAAGAAACCGGAGCAGTGCGTGAAAGCGAGAACGCGTGAGAGTGAGCGACGCGGATGATGCTGCGCGCCGGTGAGAAGGGGCCGATGATGAACCTTCCACAAAGAATGCCCTTCGGATCGGTGGGCAGTGTTTTGGTCAAACCGGCGCACTCCGGCTTTATTATTGTTCCTCCCCCCGGCCGGGCCACTGGCCGAGGCAAACAAATTGCAATTGATAATGGAAAGCCGGCGAACATGGACCGCACAAAAATAGACCGAAGCAGGAGGAACACCCAAAACATCGCAGCGAGTTCGCGGGCGATAACGATTCGCGATATTGGCAAATTATTCGTTTGCCACAATCAATCAATCGGAAAAAAAGGGAAAGGAAAGGAGCCCGGTCGCTTCGTTGATAAGAAAGTTTCCGTTAGAAGCTCGCGGCACCGGCACCGGTTAGCGAGTGGCCGATTCTAACGCATCCACGCCGAGCAATTTTTTCCTACCAGCTTCCCTGCGTGTTGACTTTCCTTATCGGCATGATGGGCAGATTTTTTGCCCCAAACAGCGGAACGTCCATCGTGCCATCGAATCAGTCGATAAAATGCAACAAACGCTTATCGTGACAGGTGCCCGGTTCAACTGGCAGGGTTCATAAATGCTTATCGCGAAAGAGCCCTTTCTTAGGGTTCATGCTAAACTTCAACCCCCTTTGGGTCGATCGAGAGAAAAGGGGGTTGTAATATGGGATCACGACTGCCCACGACTGTCGGCCGTGCCCTTAACCTTGACTTTCGCTCCTCGATTCGGTCCGCTTCGATTGCGCGCTTTCACGCCTTATCCCTAATTGCCTCGCGGGGCTTACGTCACCACGGTTCCGTTTTCATTTCCCCGTTCATTTTTCTTTCTTCTCCCGCAGACTTGCTTGCAGACGAGCTGCACGATCGCACAATGTCGGTCACGATAGTGCTTTTCTACACGTTCGTCACGCTGTTCATGTTTCTGTCGTACAACCCGAAGCCGAAGAAGATCATCGAGTCGATCCGTAGCTTCCTGTTGCATCTGCTGAATGGCTTTCCAACGGATTGCAGTCCCTCCTCGTCATCCTCCTCCTCCTCGTCATCGTCTCCGTCGTTGTACGGGGACCAAGACCGGCCACAGGTGCCACAGGTGAAGTCCATCTGGAATATACCGGGACCGCGGCGGTTGCCCTTGATCGGTACCAAGTGGCTGTACCTTACCGGCCGGCAGCGCTACTCGAAGGTCCACGAAGCGTTCCTGGAGCTGCACCGGCGCTACGGCAAGATCGTGCTCGACGTCGACACGGTCCCGATCGTGAATCTGTTCGATCGTGCCGACATGGAACGGGTGCTAAAGTACCCGAGCCGCTTCCCGTTCCGGCCGCCGACGGAAATCATCGAAACGTACCGCCGCAGCCGCCCGGATCGCTTCGGGGTGACCAATCTGATCAATGCGTAAGTTCACCATCGATCGTCGGCGGTAATGAGAGCTGGGGACTCACTCCGGTCTCCTCCGTTCTTTTCTCCCTGCAGCCAGGGCGAGAAGTGGCACGAGCTGCGGATGAAGCTCACCTCCGGCATCACTTCCCGGCGCATCCTGCAGTCGTTCATTCCGTCGGTGAACGATATCTGCGACGATTTCGTGGACTTGGTGCGCCGCCAGCGGGCCGAAGACGGGACGATACGCAACTTCCAGGACATCGCCAACTCGGTCGGCTTGGAGAGTACGTATGCCGTGCGCCCCCTTTCTCTCCCTCTCTATCTCCCGCTCTCTCTTTCGTTCCAGTTATCTGTTGTCTGGTGCTGGGGCGCCGTATGGGCTACCTGACGACGGACCGGCGGAACGAGAAGTTTATTCGGCTCGCCGAAGCCGTCAAGGAGTCGTTCGTGTACATCAGCCAAAGCTACTATGGGTTCAAGCTGTGGAAGTACATGCCGACGCGTCTCTACCGCAACTTTGTCCGCTGCGAGGAGATCATCTACGAGTAAGTGCCCGCGGTCACCTTCGCCTCGGATCGTCGCCATTAAGGGCGGAGCCTTACAGTCTGTGCGTTGCGTTTCGTTGCAGCACGATTGCGGAGATCGTGTACGAGGCGCTCGAGGAGGAGCAGCTCAACTGTCCGGACAACGACGTGAAGCACATCTTCATCAGCATCCTGCAGAGCGAGGGTCTCGAGACGAAGGAGAAGATATCCGGCATCATCGACCTCATCACCAGTGCCATAGAAACGGTGAGCATGCAACGGTGTTCCGGGCGGCCTGGAGGGCGTGACTTCTCGTTGACTGACCCAAAGCTTCCAGCTTTCGAACACGCTCTCGTTCCTGCTGCACAACCTGAGCCAATCGGCGGACCACCAGCGGGCGATCGCGCAGGAGTTTGCGCACTGCGCAAAGAGCATCACCAACGACGACCTCGTGACGGCCAGCTTCACCAAAGCGTGCATCCAGGAGTCGTACCGCATCTCGCCCACGACGCCCTGTCTGGCGCGTATCCTCGAGGAAGACTACCACCTGTCCGGGTACAGTCTGCCGGCCGGTGTAAGTCACTTTCCACTGCGCCAGTCGGGCCTCCCCGTAAGCCCCCTCAGCTCATTTCCGTATCGCTCGCAGACACTCGTCCTGTGCCATACCAGAGTTGCCTGCCAGAGCGAGGAAAACTTCCAGCAGGCGGACCAGTTTCTGCCGGAACGGTGGCTCGACCAGCGGGACGAAAACCACAACGTCTACAAGCGCCAGGAAGCGGGCGCCGGCATCGTGCTACCGTTCGGGACCGGCCGGCGCATGTGTCCCGGACAGAAGATTGTCGATATCGAGCTCACGCTGCTGGTGGCAAAGGTAAGTCGAAAGGGGGGGATCGAGAGTCGATACAATTGACCAAAACACCTTCCCTTTTTCCCCGCTTTTTTCTCTCTCCCGGACAGATTTTCCAAAACTTTGAGATCGAGTACCGTAGTCCGCTCGATACGCAGTTTCAGTTCCTGCTGGCCCCGCGAACACCGATCGAGGTTAGGTTCCGCGATCGTACCTAGCGACCAGCGGCGGGAACGGTTTGCTTCTACCTCGTAGACCCGTAGACGGTACCCTATGATAATGTGATGTAACCCCCGGGAACCCCCGCTCGGCGGGGGGGGGAAAGCAAGATAGAGCGCGAGCGAGAGAGAGAGAATGAAAGAGATCGTATGATCGAGATAGACCGTACCGTTATCATGTTGATCGAAAATCATATTGATTACATCCCCAATGCCAAGAGTTGCATTACCCTTCGCCACTGCATTTGCCACTCTGCGACGCGACCCGATTCCCGTTCGAGGTGCAGAAGCAAAGCGCATGCAAAACACGTAACCACACTGTGAAAGACTAACTAGAGACTGTAGCTATTTGATATAATCGTAGAATGGCGCGTAAGATATAGGGAAAGGTTGGACGGATCGCGTCTTCGCCTTTAAAAAATGCAATCCCCAACCGCCGGACCGCCAGGCGGCCCGCGCCGGTTACACGAGGGTTAAGCCCCGTAGTCGTACCAGTTGATAGTGTAAGTTGGCTCGGGTGGCATTTTTGCTGCCACCCGTCTATTCTTTATTTATTCTGTAAACAGCTCCCAGATGTACAAATTTACCAGTTATTTAAACAATACACGCGTATGATATCTGCAGAGTTCCTCTGTTGTGTAGCGTTTCCTTTATTTACCGTTCGTCCAAACAATACCGACACCCAGGCACCCAGGTACATCGGTTTCTTTCATAAAAAACGGAAACCATCCCATTTACTGAAGCTAAACGATTCGGTGTATTTCAAAAGGCTTGATACAAATGTGCACAAATCGTGCGTTGAGTATTAATCGTCCACCTTTCGTAGCCCTTTTTGAATGTTTCATGATGCGAACGGAGAACTGATCGTTGCAACAAAAATTGGGGATGCTGTGGCTTCGGAAGCAACACTAGTATAACCTGCTGTGCATGTAACGGGTTATAGATCCCTTCTTTTGCGTTTAATTCCCTTCAATCTTCGGCGCAACGACAAACCCACTGCTGGGCGGACTGGGCACGAAAGTCTTTCGCATGTAGATTGGAACTTAAAGTAAAGAAAACAAACTAACGCCAACCCCAGAAGGCGGTATGTGCCAAAAACTCATTGCAGAATGCGTGTTAAGGGAACACTGGCGCCGAAATGGTAAGATGCACACACGCCAAACGAAATCGACCTAACGTTACTGGAATATTGTCACAACCACAGCATTGTTCTACGTTTATGGATTTCAAATTTATCCTTCCTCTACAAAAAGGCTAAAAAGATTTCGTTTCCCTGTGTTCGTATTGGCTGAGGCTGCAAACATTAAATGGAGCTGCTTGATGAATGAAGTTAGCAAGTACTTGAGTCTATCCTTGAGCCCTCTGTCATATCCTGTCATATTAGAACCGACGGGGACGAGTACACTGGTTACGCTGCAAGTGTCATTTCCAGCAATTGATGACGAAATGAAATGTATAAGTTAGTAATAATCGATGGTAGTTGAAATCATGTCCTACATTTGCTTAACCTAATGCAAACAAAACACACCCCATCACACGAAGCATAGCCGTGGGCGCTTGAATCATGCGTTAGTCCCTTTGGTACCCCCTTAAGGGTAGTCAGTGTGAACGTAAATACCTCCTAAACAATGCCTTAAATAAACAATCCGTGCCCTTTGCTCCGACGCGGTAACGTTCGAGCGGAATTGCCCGGTTGTGCTCAACACAAAGCACAGATCGATCGACAGATCGAGAAGCGACTAGTTTCTTTAAATTGCACATCGGTTGCAGCGGAAAATTGTGTGCGACACACGTGCGTTAATACCTATCCAAACTACGAACACACACCGCAAGCGTCGTGCTGAAGTCCAAATGATAACAGGGATCATCGTGTGCGTAATCATAGTAAAGGAACAGTAGTACAAGATCGACGTCCCGGAGAGCCTCTCTAGTAATACTTTCTGGCCGTCGTCGGTCGCGCTATACCCGAGGTGCGTGGTCGGGCCGTTTTGGCGCGTATCGGTTCCGCGACCGCGTCGGTGTTGTAGCTGAGATACACGTGCGACAGGTCGATCAGATCCGTCTCTTTGGTGTTGACCTTTGGTTCTGGGACGTTTTTGCGCATATTGTTGCCGGTGTACGCGACACACTTTAGCTGCCACTCGCCAATGTCCTCGTTCCAGTGGGTAAACTTTTCGATCATATTCTGTGTCGAAAGGAAAGAAGGAAAAAAAAAACCACGATCGCGTTGGTGAACAGATCGACCGATCGGGGTACGCAGCGCCTACCTGATAGTCCTTTGGAATGTACGAATTAATGACCAGCTCGCAGAGGGCCAGTTCCCGCGACAGGCTGCGAATGTTTTCGTAAATGCCTTCCTTCTCGCGCTGCTGCTCCTGCTGCTGGTCGGCCAGTTCGGACTTGATGCTCATCAGCATCGACATGACGCGCTGCAGTTTCTTCGTCTTGCCGACGCACTCCTCCTGAAGCGAACTGTACCGCTCCTCGATGTCGATCCGCTCGGCTTCGATCTTTTGCAGGTTTTCCTTCAGCTCCCGCTCCGTCTTGGTGCGGTGCTCGAGCTCGGTGATCGAGTTCTCCAGCAGCAGCTCCTGCTCTTTCGCTTTTTCCAGCAGATTTTCACCGCCGACGAGAATTTTATTCTCCAACGAGGAAAGCTTCGCGCGCAACTGATCCTGCTCCGATCTGGAAGGTAAAGTAGGAACGCGTGGCCGATAAATTATGGTCCTGTAAACCCCCCACAAACGCCGTGGTCCCTTACTTAGCCTTTTTGATCTCCTGCTGGTTCTCCATTGCCTTCTTCTCGAGCAGCTCCTTCTCGGCGTCAATCTTTTCCTTGCGCTCCCGGGCGCGCTCCTTGCGGCGCTTCTCTTTCCGCTCCAGCCGCTCCCGCTCGCGATCCTCGCCGGCCTCGCATTCCTCCTCAACCGCGTCCTCTTCGTCGTCGTCCCCACCATCGTCCTCGCCTTCCTCCTCTTCTTCGCCACTCTCGATACCCTGCTGGAAGATGCCCTCCTCCAGCTGGCGCTTCAACTCTTCGATCTCCTCCTGGAAGTGACGCAAAAGCGCATCCTTCGGTTCCTCGTTGATGTGCGCTAGATTCTCGATGCTCTTCGCTCGGCACGCGTAACGCAGCGTCGATATCGTCTCGACGTAGTTGGTATCGGCCGGGCTGACGCTGGCGCACATTACCGTCTTGCTGTTGCCGCCGAGCGAGTCCTGCAGCAACCGCGTCAGCTTCGAGTTGCGGTACGGGATGTGCGTGCTCTTGCCATCGACCAGTGCACTGATCACGTTGCCGAGCACCGACAGCGAGAGGTTGATTTTGGTGGCCTCCTTCAGCCGTAGCCCGGAAGACTGGGTTTTGCTTTGCCGCTCCGACCCGGCCAGATCGACCAGCTGCAGCTTGCCCATCCGCACGTACTGCCGCCCGGCTTCGTCCGTTTCGCTCGACTCGATCGTAATCGAAAAGATCGCGTGCGAACGCGACGACTCCGAGTTCATCTTCGTCGCACCGACCACGCGGTTCTTATTGCCCAGCTTCATGATGTTATCCAGATCGTCCGCGTTGTGCACCACGTAGCCGCTCAGGTCCTTCACGAACACTCCGATGTCGGCCCGCTCCTTCACCTCTAGGCTTTTGTTCAGTTCCTTGCCGAGCAGATCGCGCACCTCCTCGTTGTAGATCTCCATGTAGCTGACGCGGACAAGGAACTTTTGGTTCTCCTTGCCGCGCGCAATGTGCCCGAAGATGTGTGCGAACGTGTTCGGGATGATGCCCTTCGTCTGCGGGGAGTCCGCGTTTCCCGACATGGTATACGTCTTGCCGGTGCCCGTCTGGCCGTACGCGAGGATGGTACCATTGTATCCTTCCAGCACCTTGTCCACTATCGGTCGCGCCGTGTCCACGTAAAGATCGATCTGCAAGTGGTCGACGAGAAACGATTTAGTAAACGGAAACTCATGCCAACAACATTGTATTTCAGCAACAGCGGTCATTGTCCGCGCCATGCAACTCGGCCCACCAGATAACTCGGCACATAAAAATTAATTCAATTAATTTCTTCCAAAAACCGTCCTGCAACGAGCGGGGCGACTGTTGCTGTCATCGTTTAATCAAGAACTCAAACCGCCGACTCGCCACCGGCTGACCGAGTTTGGTGTTTGGTGGCCCGATTCTTGAAGGAGCAGCCTGCGCTAATTAAATCAATTATCTGCTTCTTGAGGCCCCGCCCGTCGCAAGTTGCGTAAGCGATGCTGCGGATGACCGAATGGTGTGGGCGGTGTAGTCTCCTCAGAGCAAGTGTTCGACTCTGTGCTGGGAACGGGTGTGTCAACAACGGTGATCGATGGGTGACCGGGAACCAGAATGTTCCCCGGTGCTGAGTCATCCGTGGCGGAGATGTGACGATAAAATTGTGGCCAACGAATTCGTAGAATTCGAACCAGAACTCGCCCCTTGTTACCCCACGTACGGCAATGGTCATTGAGATCGTGTGTATCGAACGAACCCATCACCGAACCTACCACACCGAGAAAGTGCAAGGCCAAAGTCCGAGGAGTGACCTACAATGTGGCGCCCCTACATGCCCGTTCTCTTTCATTAAAAATTAATCTCATAGACGGCAGGCCACACGGAAAGAGCATGTTTTGGGCTGTATGTGTCCCAAACACGCAAGTTGCGATCCAGAAATTCCAGACTTCGTCGAACGTACACTGGTGAATAAATCACACTGCGTAGTTATGGTTAATGGATCTGGAAAAAAAATCTGGTACGTGAAACAACGCACCAAACTCGGAACCAAATTTCGAACAATTGTTTGTTACGAATAAACAATTTTAATGTACGTTTATCTTCGCCACGCACGTGCACCACACGCCAACATGCTGCCCGATGTATCTACGATCGCGACCTTGGACCGATCGGTAATGAGGTCTCTTTGGAACGGGCATTTGCATCCAATCGCTTCCGGTTGAGAATTTTTGGCAACACATCTAAAAAGAAAGAAATACATCTACCAGCCTCGAAAACACTTGGCCTAATGATCACCGTCTGCGATCGCCTATTTAACTTGGCGCCACCCTACCGAAAGAACATAATTGCTCTTTCAACACCAAACACATTTCCCGTTACGACGTTCATCGCCCGCAGCCAAAGGGTTCGCATGAATCGCCGTTTAACGACGGCGCCTCAGTTCACTCCGTCGGTCCGTCGGGTCGGATTCATGGGCTAACGGCGACGCACACCATACCGTGCGGCGCCGTGAGGTTTATGTTCATCGGGCGTGTTTACTGCGGCGATCCGTCCGGCCCCACTGACAGGTTCCCGCGCTTCGCATCGTTCAGTGTTGAGCACGCGTTCCATCGAAACGGATTGTCAGTGACGGCCTCTGCAGCGTGTTGAGTGTTGTGTCTTTTCTGAATCTCGTTCGTACAATCACTTCGCTGCTATCCGATAGACACCGTCATCATCATCGTCATCAGCAGCATCAGCAGCGGCATAAAGGTGTGCGTGAGATTTCTTCGTTTCGCGGAGGCTCCAACATATAACGGCAGGAATTTTTGGAATCTCTTCCTCAAAACAAAAAAACCCGCTCTTACGACGGCAGTGGCCGATTCAAATTTAGAGACATGGAAGCTAAAACGAACAAACGGGTTTAGACACAACGGTGACGCATGGCCCACCGAGAGACGATCCCGACGTGGACCGATAATTAACAATTAACGTGTTTGGGCATTGTGACACCCCGCCCCAAACACAATAGTCTCCGGCCAACATTAAAACAGTTTCGGTGGCGCCGTGTGGCGTGGCATGGCGCGCATTAAGCGTGTGGCTACATCGTGCGCTAGAAAACAGCGTTAGTTTTTGGGCGCGGCCCACCGAAAGCATGTCATCGAAACACGTTGCGCTTCTTGGTGGTGCACAGGTGACGCTTGGTGCGTTGCGGCGGGACACGCTGCCAGGGCAGTGACTTCATTTGGCACCGAGATCGATCGAGCAGAAGATAAACATTGTGCAAAAGGAACAGCGTGTCTGGCGTACGGGCTTCTTCCTATAAACAGACCCGGTTGAAGTTTGTTTGTTTTATTGCCCGAAACCTTGAACGATCGAACTCGGTTTGATCGAAGCTTGGAATGTAGTGTTGCGTACCCGAAACCGTACGCCTGCGTGCGTGCGTGTCTCGTGATGTGACCAAAAAAGAGACGACGACGGCGAGCTGGGTTGGACTCAAAACGCACAGAAGTAAACAAAACCCGTCGTTACGGCAATGTTTATCCCTAAGCCTATGTTGCCTGGACGGGTGTGGTCCCTTTCTTCGGGAGGACACAGCATTTTATCAATTTTTTGAGCACACCAAGCACTGAGTTTGGTTCGGTAAAAAACGGGACACTTTCCGGGCAAGAAGAATTTGTTTTTGGCACACCATTGCTAGGAGTGACACGATCGGTGGTGCTCTCCTATCTAACACGGTGGGTTCGTTCGAACGACGCCAATCGCACTGGAATGTGGGGACAGGCGGGTTCCAATTTTATTTTTTGACAGGTTGGTGACACCAACAGGGACAACTCACGATATCGAGTCCCCGTCACGAATCGGTTCGTGCGGAGCGCGTCTGTAAAAACAAAACGTAGGAAGTACGGTGCCCCGGATAGCCATTAGTATAATTTGTTCTGAAGTTTCTTAAAAAAAGGAACAGATGGCAGGTGACCAACTAAATCGGTATTGCGTTGAAAAGCCGGAAACACGCTCACTGGAAACTCGAGCAGTCTGGCACGACTCTACGAAACATATTACAGTGAAGTCGTGAAAGTCGTGGCCGCGCTAGCTCATACATTGATCGCGTACGAGAAGTACTGTTAATTTGAAGATTGTGCCCAACATTACAATAGCTCCGTCGGCGGTAAGATGCTAATGACAGGGGACAACTGTCGACCAATAGGAAAACGCATTAACCGGAACCACAAACTTTCATAGCCGACCGACGACGCCGAGTACCGGAAGACTCAATCTTCCAGGGTGGGGAGGAAAGCATAAATCCATTACCGGGAGAGAGGAGGTACCGTGGTACCGTGTCGTTATGATTATGATGCCACTGCAATAAGTGAAAGCCGTGCCTCGCCTGGTCTCAGGTCCTGGACTGAAAGCTCGGAGACAATATGTCAAGACACTTCCGAACCAACAGGTTTCGACCTCAGCTCGGCGATAAACTAGCATGCACATTTGATGCACATGCAAGTCCATCCATCTTGCAGGAAGGTTGCACAAAGGAAAAACACCATTCACTTTGCTGCCACGCAATTGAAAAGAGGAAAATCAATACCTCACTTCCGACCGAGCGCTTCGATAAATAAGTAATTGACAACTGAATTGCATCAAATTATCCCACAACATTCACGTTCACGGTTTGCTTGGATTCCAACGCAATTTCCCTCGGCCAGGGCCACCAAAGGTTGTCGCCTCGCTTCTTTACAAAGTTCGAAAAACGTAGCAAACATTGAAGTATCGCGCTCTCGAGTTTGTTGAGAGTCAATAAGGCCAGCGGAACCAAATCGGCATTTCTCTGCTGCGGGTTGTGTTTGAACGTTTGTCTTGAACCAATTTCCTTAACCAAGCCGAAGAAACACATTAACGCTTTCATCCGCCCGGAGGCAACCGAAGTAGTTTGTTAGCGTTTGGGAGGGTACCTTCGAACAGCAACATGACCGGGGTCACGGAACGTACCCGACGCCGATAGATTCGGGAATGGCTTCGGGAAGGCCTAGAAAAAAAAAGTACGTTAAACAAAGAAACCACCAAGCGTTATGCTGCGTATAATGCCATCCTCAAAGATCATAAGGTTCAACCGCCGTGGTGGTACTACACGCGATGGGGCTCTGGGTGCCCCGGATTCGGGAACGAAGTTGGCGCCCACTTTCGTGACGAGGAACGTCCGACCCAAGTCCACGTGGTTCTGAAGCCCCTCCCGAGTTTGCTTTCGGGAAAGGCAACGGCGAAACAACGCCTCTGGGACGCGATGTTAGGCGTCGCACCAGTCGTTCTCTGTTGACCCAATTGTTGTGCCGCTTCAGTGACCGAGGAACATCATTAGAAAAGGCCCCGTGGCGTGCTGAAACACCTGTGTCGAACACACACACTCACAAAGTAAGAGGGGACACCGCCAGTTTGTCGTACTGCGGGCACCGCGAGTGACATTAAAACCCGCCGCCGAAGTTCTGTACGATTACGTAGTTGTCGAAGGTCCGCGGAATGTCGTATGCTTGGTAAACTACACGCTACGGTGATTCAATCGAGATTTCAAGGCACCACCACAACAACACCGGTTCGTACCGGTGATCGATGATTAATTCTACAGCTCCGAGACGTTCAGGTGTTTGCCGATCGGACACAGGTTGATGGCTCCAACTAGTGCAATAGTGTCCATTTTAATGCTCCATACAAGCAGGCTGTGATTATCCGACGGCTGATTTCGAAAAGACCGAAGGGCTCATACACCGCAACATACGAATGCCCTCGGGACGGTGTTAAACCAAGCCCCCGGGGGTCCATGCTGATGTCGTTGGAGGTGAAACAAAAGTGACAGTATTTCGACCCTTTCGTTTGGGGGCACGATCACGCCACGGGCAAAGAGAAAGAGATACTCCAGCGATCCAGTGGCTGTTCCTTGAAGTGAAAGTCGCAGGGTCTCGAAAGCTCAATCTCGGGAGAATCGGATATCGGAAGCGCTCCGATAGTGGGCTGGAGATGTTGATTGAACTTTCAACCAACTCTCTATTGGCCTCCGTAGCCTGAAAAAAGAAACTGTGCCTCCTTTTAAAGGATTTTTGGTCGCTACAACTTTGCTGAGGTTGTACAATCTCGGCGAGCTGCACAAGGGACCAGTTTTTTGTGGACAAAATTAATTTTTGTGTGTCCACAAAAAAGGCATGTTGAAACGGAGGCAATGGCAGGGGATTCAGAATCGGAGATGATCATACGACACGGGTTGCGTCGTGTGGTGCGAAAAAGAGCAGAAACAAAAAACAGGAACTTTGGAATTCTCCTCAAACCGGTTTCCAGCCCGCGACCGCGTTTGCGAAGGGAAATGGTTTCGAGAAATTCAGTCAGACGATTGCTTTAAATTCCAGCAACGGGTGCGCCGTTCTTTGGAACATATCTTGCCTCCGGGATGGGCTGCGTAGGTGCCACCGCAACGACGACGCTTTAGCCCTTCGCATCACGTTCGGCTGTTAATTAAATGAACTGCGTAACGTATTAGTCAACGCCCCAGAGACAGACAGAGGGAGAGAAAGAGTACAGTTAGAGCCCGCGCAATCATCCCATCAGTGGCTGAAGCATAATGAGACACAGGGCTAGGGGCGCGCGCTGTGGTCCCGCCGTGTGTCGGACAGTCCCGACCGCCGATTGCGCATAATAAAAGCGCGGGAAAGTGCGGCCCCTTTCGATTGGACCGGTTTTGCGGCCGAACCAAAATTATGCTCGCGGATCACCGGACCCCCAAGCCGGCGCGTTACGTGAAAGCACACGGGACGAAGCCGCACACATCGAGAAATGACTTTTAAGAGAGACCCCCGATTTTTCCGTGGCCGACCCACCCCGGACCGAACCGCCAGCAGCACAATGCCCCATAAACCGCCGTACGTGTCTCTTTAAATTGCTGACGCTCTCCTCATTTTCGTAGCCCCACTCTCCGTGGGCTCACCTTTCAAGAAACGGCCGTTGTGACGTGCCCGGTTACTCCCTATGCTGAGGCTATGCTGCGCAGGCTTTCCTTTCGCATCTTGTGCTCTCTCGTGTCCACAACCGAACCCTCGTGGTCAAGCGATTTAAACCTTTAAAAACACGCTGGCGTTGTGTTGGTGGTCGCATGCGACACAGTAGTGTGCGTGCCGGGCTGAGAGAAACGCAATATTTATTTTGACACGTATTTTGTTTTGGTTTGCCGATTCGCGCGTCCAGCGAACCCCTTTCTTTCTGCTTCCTTTATGTTGCGTGCGGCGGTCGCTTATGTTGGCCTTGTTTTGCCACGCAAATGGCCAGCCAGTACATACCGCCCGTGGGGCGAATGTTGACCAAAAAATGCCATTAATTAACAAAAGTTTTCCTAATGGAATGGAGAACTAATGTCTGTGGTGATTAATTTGGTAATAATCTGAGTACTTTTTTTCTTGTCGTTTGACTCAAACATTGAATGGAGAGCATAAAACGACAGCAACGCGCCCCTCACAGATTCATACAGACTTTCACTTCGTGTGCCTTACGATGAACTTCCTTGCTTCCAGCGCACCGTAGCCCTTCGCAAAACCCGATTCCCCACTTTCTGTAAGGGCGGAAGAAATGGGCCTGAGAGTAAAATTCATACTTGGACAAACCCGCCACACGACCGATGCACCGACCGGCGGCATAACTGAAGTCTCACGGAGTTGCGTAAGCTGCGCGTGTGCCGTTGGCGCGCGCTGCTGCTTCAATCGTGTGTCAAAGATCTGGAATGTACACGAGGGTGCGAGAGATGATTGCAAATGCGCATTATGACTTGCGGCTGATCGTGTGCTGGTGGTGGTGGTGTCCGTGATCGGTTGCTGTGTTGCCACAGCCTCCATTTTGTTATGCTGTTATGTTTCCCTCTTTTCTTTTATACGCCTGTGCCAGCCTTTGCCCTGGTGGGGCAACAATCACAGTGCATTAACGGCGATCGGGCCATCAGAAAGTAACCACACTCGGCCCTCAGCGACAACACCAGAAACCAGAAGTTCCACTACTTCCTTCCGTAGGCAAACCACACACGTCTTGGTTCCGCGCGGTGGAAAACGGGAAGCGGGCGCTTCCGCCCTTCCGTGTGTGCACGTGACACGAAATAAATGATGCTGCGCCACCACACATAACACTGGGGCGCTAAAAAGTGAAGTTGAAAAACCAGTTCCAGTTGCTCTCTCTGGTCTGCCCGCCTAGTTCCTGGCACTCCGTAAAAGGGTGGCCCGCACTGCAGGCGATTCCGATCCATCGCTTCTTGGCCACCATCAAACCCCGATGCCATGCGGCGGGTAATTTCTGGAAAACACAATGTCGCCCTTGTCACTGGTGATGCAGCTAAAAGCGCAGAAAAATCGGTTGGAGTGGGAACCAATTTATTGATCGATTTTTATTTTACAAAAAATGCATCTAAAGTTAAAAAGGGACTAGGTTCTGCCCTGAGTACAATTTATCTCGTAAGACGCAAAAAGCTGGAAGTCTCCAGTGGTTCCGTACACGATCATGACTCATGTACACATGCGATCGAAGCAATGTAATTGGTTGACAACGACAACGATCGATGATTTAATTCACACACCTCGTCTCTGAGTATGCATCGCCGTCACAACGCGTCAATCCAGGCACATTAGGCGCGGGCGCAGTACGCGAGCCGATCTTAGTTACTCCCTGGTGATCGTACCCGGTGGTCGCTGGTGTCCCGTGAGATAACGATCGCAAAGTGCAGCCTTGGAAAAAAAAATGGGTAACTCCAAAATTTCCAGTGATTCGCGGCCAAAGGAGGCAAGCCAGGGCCCAGCCGAGCCGGCGAAGGAAGACAAAGCGTCGAGCCCCAAAACGGCTTCGGGGACCGGTAGGAGCATCATTATAGGAAATATTATTTGAATTGCGAAATGAGGGATTTGAACGTTAAGCTTGTCGAGAGTTGACTACTTTCATTGACCAATCTTTCCATCGGCCATGAATCGCACCATTTCTAGGCACGGAACACGCGAAGTAACACGTGTTGACGGTTGAAGAAAAGAAACACAAAACTATTGAGTGCCACCATGAACATAGGTAGTGTATAAAAAACGGTGTGCCGCCCAAGGGCTCGCTTTGCATCTGCGTTCGAATGATCCACGAAGATTTGCCTAACAGTTTGGGCTTCCGAGCCTCACCCAAAAGCACAACAGAGAACAGTACGCTGCGATTGCGCCAGAGTGTTTTTGCACGCACCACCCGGCCAAATAACAACCATTAACACAAGGGCCAGTGTGGTGAAGTTTTCCCAACTTTGCTGCGCCATGCCTCGAACCCCAATCAGTGTGCAAGAGATCGGGAAATTGTCACCAGGGCAGTTGTCGTCGTCGTGCTATGTTTGTGGTACCCAGAAGCCCAGCGAACCGCGGCCACCACTAGCGGATGGCAATTATTCAATTATTACTCATTCACGCAACGCAACCTCGTCTAAACGTGGCCCGCTAAAGACATCGGACGGCACCACAAGAAAAGCTCGAAAGCGCAAACAGAGTTGTTCGACGGTGCACCGACTGATTGTTGCTCTAACGACATTATGAACGAATTTCGACAACCGCACGCAGCGTTGTGTACGATTGTGGCACGCACCCACCGTTTAACGGCACACCAATTGTTTTGATTAATGTTTTAAACTCCACTCCCCCTTAAAATGAACAACACCCACAGCACATCCGGATTGAAGCTAACGAGCGCTAATTTGTTTATCCATTTGTGCCTTTCCAAACCGTGCCACAACATTCCAGAAATCTCAAGACTAACGATGGCCAACGCAGAACACGGCACGGATCAGGCGGATCGCGGTATGCGGAAGGAGTATTTCAACAGCAGCGGTGCGGGCAAGTTTCTGCCGCCGGTCTTCAAACTGCTCGAGCTGGTGAGTAACGCGTGGCCCACACTTGACTGATCCCTAAAACAATGCATCACCAGTGTAAATATAAGACCATGATTAAAATAGCTAGTTGATTAGCACGGTCAATGGGTCACGATCCGCAAGGATGGGTTACAGCGGGACCAATTTTAGTGTACCCGCCGGCTACATACAATTGAAAAGACGCATTAAATGTGACGGCAACCGACCGCCACTCAACAGGTTCTCTCAGGCCGTTAGTTTCAGCGTCGAGAACCACGCGTTCGTCTCGGCAGGTTCTCCTACGGTAACCGCGTTTGCATATCGTCATGCCGCGACCATTCGGTGTAAGGTCGAATATGTTTCTTTTTTTTGCCCGCTCGGAAACTAAAGTCACCGCTGCTGGGCGTTATGCAACCTTTCGCAGCAGATCGCAATTAAATCACCCACAGACTCGGAGGCCTTCCCCCCCATCGTTAGACACTGGAACCCTCCCCGTGCCTAATCGTTCCGTCTCACGAAACGCTGGACGGTGCGCTGCAGATGAAAGATATCGATTGTCTTGAGTGAAACACAATCGACACGACGCACTGAGGCGGCACAGGCGTTCTACGGCGAAAAGAAAAAAAATGCCAAATGCACCACCCCATTGCAACTGGTTTCTTTCTCACGTAGCATCTAGCCGTGGGTCATCCGTCGGTCGAGAAGGGAGTCAATGGTTAGAACACCCGGGCGGCCCATTTCCGGAAGGAAACCGCCAATTCTCGCCTGACACCACGTTTTCGTATGGTGGTATTTCAGTGTGCCAAATGCGCCTGGGTATTGCTGGGCCATCAATCAGCGGCATTCAAACAAGGGCATCGCAAGAACGTGGCAAAAGTGTGTCCATTTGTAAAGCAGCATGATCGTTACTAAATTTGCGACCGCCATTCTGTAATT
The DNA here is from genome assembly GCF_943735745.2 of Anopheles bellator. Taxonomy (NCBI): domain Eukaryota; kingdom Metazoa; phylum Arthropoda; class Insecta; order Diptera; family Culicidae; genus Anopheles; species Anopheles bellator. The sequence continues at coordinate 5,265,454 of NC_071286.1, read as the reverse complement.
GCAGGCTGTCGCTATCGTGTGCATCGGACTGATCGATGATCCGGCCCACAACTCACGACTCCGGGTGTTCATCTCGACGCGAACCGTGGCACTGGCCTACGGCACCTTCGTGACGTTCCTCGTCTTCTCGGTGGTCTATCTGTTCGGGAAGGTTGTCCGGGACAAGTAAGTAGCGATCCCATTGTTGTGGCCCCCAAGGCACAACCATCCGTGATCGGTTGATCTGCTATCGAATGCTTCCGTTTCAGCTTCCCGTGGAAACTGAGCTCTTTGCTGAATCTGACCGGTTTCATCTTGTACCTGGCCACCGCTGCCTGCATTCTTAGCGATTGGTCTGCAACGAAGAACCGCAACTATTGGCCACCAAACACACAGAGGTAATCAATTACGATTCAACCCGGCAATGGCTCGTTAATTGCTAACTGGACTTTTTTAATACAGAATGGATTTCCTGTGCGGTGCTGGATCGGTTGCAGTAATCGGAGCAATGTTCTACTTGCTCGACCTAATTGTCACCGTGCGGCTGGGAATGAAGGGAGAGATCGAGTGAGGCGACCCAATGCCGGGAGGAGCGACGTATTTTTCGAACGTTTTACCTTTTTCTAGCAACATAAGCACATCGTTGAAATATTCTTCCTTACCCTAGGCAATAAGCGTGATCGTTTTTCTTTCTTTTTTGACCAACTGTACATATCATACCGAGCAACACCAGCAGATCGCAAGGCACCTGATGGCCCGATACATTGGCCCAGTGACCGTTGGTCTACAATTGACAATGTTTCCGTCCAGAAAACAGACAGTAACCGGATTCAAACCATTCAAACGTTACCATCACAATGCAACTGGAATCTCGTACATTTTTCACCAACGCACATGTGTCATTTACGGCATTGGACATTTTCTCAGCTTAAGAACTTCTTCAATTGGAACATCACAAACATTTTCGATTTTAAGTTTCTAAGTTGCAACCATCGGTTGGCATGTTATAGATGAGTGAAGAACTAATCTACCAAATATTAGAACGTAAGAAGCCGATGCCGGTCCGCCGATAGGGGCACCGCCAGCTGGTTTCCGTTTGTCAAGCATCCTAATTTATAACGCAAAACCACCGTAGGTTGGATAAGTTTTTTTAAATAAACATATTCTATGAAGCAAAGAGACGGTCCCTGGACGCGCGCACTGGCGACTTGTAAAACGTTGGCCCAGGTTGTCGATAGTTGGCATCACAAAGGGCGGCGACAGGGAGGCTCGAGTAAGTTTCTCTTCAAAAGCCATAGTTTGAAGGACACAAATTAGAATTTAAGAAGAGAATGCCACGAACAAAAGGGTTTGCTGCTTGAAGAATGCATTGCCCGCCGTTGCGTTGGTTTTTTTGTTCATCCACAACACCATCCCGAAGTGTAACATTAAGAAAAATAAATCTACATTTGTTCCCTACTCTAAGCGTTTTTTCATATCATCCGATGACTGGTGAAGTATGAGTTGGTATCTAAAAAAATGTGATAATATTTTACAATTAATAGTACGCGCCCGTGATTTAATTCCATCTCATGCTTCGTCAAGGTGACGCATGCACTTGGTCAATTCCCAGTTTAATAAATAATTAATACACAAAGGTAATCACTTTAAGTGCCAGATGAAAAATACATGTTATGCTTTTCGAACATTCTAGCAGCTTATCGTCTTCAACGGGGCTCCAGCGAGCGTATTTGCATAGTAAAGCAAACCGATAATAACAGGTGGCTCGCATCTCACGAATGGCCTTGAGATGCCTCCAATTTGCTATCGGCAACCTGCTCGCTATTTATCGCCGCGTTCGAGGCATGCAAAGCCGCAAGGTTAAATCCTTCAAGAGAAAGGTGTATCTGCTTGCTAAATTGTCATTTTTAAAGAATAAACTTATGGATCGATTGATAATGTCGATCCAATGGTCGGCAAAAAGTGTAGGCTCGACTACCGAGCCACAAGTTACGAAAGAGGGGAGACGTAACTTGCGGAAAGTATGCCGTTCGCAGCCTTGTGGTGGGGAGTAACAGCCGGAAGCAATGGTCAACGCACCTGTGTCGAGTCTTCGCCAAAAACGTTATCAAAGTAGTACACTTTCGGGGGCTCGTTTGCGTTTGAGTTTGCGCTCGGTTTGACGACGGTGATGCTGCGGTTCCCTTTGTCCACCTTGATTACGTTATGGCAGTGGGCATCGAGCTCATTTTTGTCCATCGGCCGAACCCGCACGACGACGCGAACGTTTTCGATTTCACCCTCATTTTTGATCGCTTCCTCCTATGGGAGGTAGAAGGAGAGATAACAGGGTGGTGAGCATATGAGACGAGGAAGATACTGAATGATGTCACGGCACAAACCCGCTACGCACCGGCATTTTACTCTGGTGGTGGAGTGTGCTGGTTGCTGCACAATGGACACGCACTCATTTACACCGGAACACTACAACGATCGCACAATTCTGGCCGAATTGTGCTTTACGGCCCTGAACTGAATCGTCTTGAAAATTCGATTTTTTTGTTTTGACTACACAAACAATCGTTTGACAGTACTTGTCGAAAGTGGCAAGGACTGGTCGAAGCTGGTCGTCGTGTGCCTTGTGGTTGTCGAGCTTGAAAACAATATCATAACCTAAATTTATGCCATGAATTATGTTTGCTCAGCATCTTTTCAATATTCCTTACCTGTTATATTACCTGATTACTGTTATGTTGTATTACCTGAAATGTTGGAAAAGCCTTACATGCGTCTATGTTACGGGAAAATCCTGGTGGCCCTCCTTCGGCAGTGGTCTCTGTGGTAAAGCCTGAAGGAGTTTATTGAAGCATGAGTACCGCTTGCCGGATAGCTCTTTAACGCTGTTGTAACTATCAGAGATTGATAAGAGATACCATACGGTCGTTTCAATACCGCCGACAAAGTTAGATGAAGCCTCTCTAGGGTTATACAAAGGATCCGAACGCCTCATAGATTTTTCGTCTTCGTTAGCCTTAGCTGCAGCCGAACGTGCAATGGGAACGCATGCTGCGGCTTTTTCACGTTTACCTCATCCGCATGGGTAACGTGATGTATAATAACTTGTCCGTACGATAAACCAGGAAACGAATAACACGCGCCATAATTTGAGATGAACAAGCCATATTTATTTTTCCTCACTTGCTATTGACATAAAATGAATCCTCACGACAAGGACAACGAATCCAAAACGCGGTTGTTGTGAAATGCCGGCAAGGCATACTGCGAGTTTTGTAATGCCACTAAAGCAGTAGTAATACGCCCGTCTCTATGTTAAACAGTACCTCGCAATAATACACGTTTACATCCAGACGCCATCATCTAAAGGTTAAAACGATTGTAGAATTTAGCGATTGAAAATTGTACTTTTATATAAACAGTTTCCGGAATACTTACAGTTTTGAGATAAAAATTAAGAGAAGTGATATTATCGCTGCAGAAAAAGGTATGAATACCCGTTTTCTAAGCGGAAAATGCTCCATCCTCAGCAGAAAAGCAATTCACAACCTTCCGGCTTCGTCCGAACAGAAAAATGAATCGAAATGTCAAATAGAAATTACACCACAATTTCCTCAATTTACCACATTTTTTTTTACCCGCATACGATAGTTTTGCTAGTTGGTCCGTAGATGGCGCTGCTTATACCAAAACAAACGGTTTCTCTGTACATGTAAGAAATTATGGCTCTTTCTGTTTATACAAAATATGGCTCTTCCTGCTCGTGCAAGAAAATACGGCTCTTTCTGTTCATGCAAGAAAATATGGCTCTTTCTTTCTCGAATCGAATTGTCACGACAAATGTCACAACTTGGGAGGCAAAAGTTGTTTGTGTTTCGCGCAGCGAGCCAACGGAATACTCGGAAACTCAGGAATACTGCTCTCAGGAAACAATAGTACAATCTGTGTATTTCTTGCAGCCTGCGATTGCAGGACGAGAATTGGATTGTAAATTCTTTTCGGCACTGACCTTGCTTCTGGGTCTTTTGTAGAAAATGTTAAATGCATTAGGTGTCATCGTGTCCGGAAGATTGGTAGGTTCAACATCTTGCTGCACGCGATACCGCTTATCGGGCATATCCGGGTGCAGATAATCGTAACACTCTTATTGAAACGCTTCTTCGTCCTTCCAGGTGCAAACTGATTTCCAGCAAATAAATGAATCACATTTTCTAATCAACATTCCGGACGCGGACAACGTAAACCATGTAGTGGTTTTCCTTACCGGTACAGCGCCATTTCCCGAAGGAATGGCCGGAGGAGGTACTGTAGTTCGGTATCGTACTATCTATCGTTTCAAATTAAAATCTACCCTTTTCCCTCCCGGCAGTGTACTTTAGCTGGCCCGATCCAAATGCGCCTCCCAACTGGCAACTGCTGGGTTACATCTCCAACTTGAAACCGTCCGCTATATTCAAAATTTCTCAGCTCAAAAAGCTGGATGAAATTGCCGGCCAGAACGCAATGATGAGCAACGTGTTCGGTAGCAATCTGCCGATCTCCCACATCGCCCAGATCGGTGTGTCGATCGAACCGGAAACAGCGCTAATACAGCAAACGCCTGCAACGGTTAGTGTGAAAATTGTTTGCCTATTGCCTGACCAGCTCGATTCAATTTGCCCTCCACTTGCAGACGACGTCCAGTACCTATTATCAGTTCGGTCAGAAGATTCTGGAGAACTTCTTCAACTTCGTCAGCAGCTTCTCGGTGACTCAGACCCAGATGGCACCAAACTTTAACGAAACGTACGTTCCGCTGTCCACGCTTCAAACGTGGTACACCAACTTCGAGCGCAGGTTACAGCAGAACCCCAACTTTTGGAAAAACTAAATCTCTGCCACAAGTTTGTGATACGGGCACGGAAGGAAAACAGTGGTTTTAGCTAGCGTGTGAAGTATCGAAGCTTTCATTTGTTTTTTGTAATCATGCGTGTTTATTGTATAAATAAAAACAGTTAAAACTCCGTGTATCCATAAGCGTACTGGCGTACGTTTTATCCACTGGCCGTTCCGTTAATCGGGATTGCCGTTGGGTTTAGCTCCTCACCAACACGCTCTATCTCTTCCACGATATACCGCATTGTGGCGTGACTCGGTCGCGGGTGGCACGTTACGACCATGCGGAAAAAGTTCCCGATGCCCTTGTGCAGCAACGGCACGTAGCAGATCAGGGTCGTGCCTCGCTTAACCATGCGTTCCTTAATGTCGGCCGTAACGACGTACAGCCGTTGCCACCAATCAGTAGTGTCGCCGGCCGGTTCCTTTCGCATCCAGCTTGGCACATACCAGAAACTAATGTTGGTGTATTGGAATTCTTCCAGAACGAGCCGGAAACCGTCCCGATGGCGCACCAGTTCATGAAGGTAGCGGGCACACTCAAAAGCGTGGTCCACGAGGTCCGCCAGTCCAGCCGAGCCACGTGCCTTGTACATGAGCCAAAACTTGAACGCATCTACCTTGCGCCCACACTGCACACTCTTGTCACCGGTATCGTAACGGATATCGTAGAACTTGTCCTGTTGGAAGAGGTAGTCCGCGTTAGCCGCATTACACTCGTGCAACAGACCCCGCTCCTTCAGCAAAAACACCGAACACTGGAGCGGTGCGCCGAGTGTTTTGTGCGGGTTCCAGGCTAGCGAGTGGGCTCGATCCGCCCCGGCAAGCAGGTGGCGGTGGGTGGTTGAAAGTGCTGCCGTGCCACCGAGACATGCGTCAATGTGCATCCACAACCCGTAGCGGGCACAGACGTCGGCCACGGCATTGAAATCATCGAACGCACCTAGCACCGTCGTTCCGGCCGTCGCATTAACGAAAAAGGGTCGTCGACCGGAAGCGAGCACCGACTCGATGGCCTGTTCCAGCTCTTCCGGAATGATGCGCCCTCGACGATCGGCCTTAACCTTTACGAGATTGTTCAACCCGATTCCGAGCCAGTGAACGGCCTTCGTGATGCTGTAGTGAGCCTGAAACCAATGCCGGAATATTGTTGAGCGGGACATACGACCCTGCAGCGGCGAAAGTTCTTACATCTTCCGACGTGAAGACCACGAGAGGTGCTGGAAGACCGGTGACACCGGTACGCTTTACATCCGGTATCGCGCGGAAGCGTGCGGCTACGATCGCGTACATGTTGGACATGGAACCGCCCGGACAGAGGATACCGTCCGCATTGCTACCGAATCGGAACAGCTCCAGGCACTTCTCGATCACCGCGTTTTCGATCAACGTGAATGTCGGGCCCACCTCGAATGTGTATCTATTTTGTGCGGTATTATTAACGAGTTATTAGATACGTGAAACCACCTGGGAAACATTGGGCTAGTTCTCACTCACTGGCTAGTGTTGAGTGCCTCCGTAATCCAGCTGCCCGTCAATCCGTACGGATCGACACCGGCAAACAATTGGTTGTGGAAGTGCTGATGTCCCGTGCGGACCGAATAGCGTAGGACCTGCCGGATGATCCGCTCGATCGCCGCCTCGCTGATCGGTGCCTTCTCATCCATCGGGAAGTGTATCAAGTTCTGCGCAAGAATAGAAAACGTAAACCGGTCAAAGAACTCAATATCTTGCTTGCGTACTGCGGTTGGTAGGTGGAAGTGCTGCGTGTTGATTGATGACGCAAAGCCGGTTTCCCTTTAAGTAGTTTATTGTAGGGGTTTCATTGTAGTCACTATCGCAGCCTACCATCACCGACAACGGTGGACGATAGCGCATTTGGCGATCGTTAAAGTTTCTCTCGCGACAAACACACGGCCATTACCGTTCCGCGATGCGAAAACGTGATTCGCGTGCGTTAAACACGTTCGAGTGGACTCGAAGATATGCACTGCAAATAAGTCGTTCGCTTACTTTATGTTGCCGGTCACGAAACTTACTTTGAGATCCGCAGGATGTTCAAATTCTACCACCGGCCGCTGGTTAACCGATGGGCCCAGGTAGCCTTCCTCAGCCAGCATTCGACAGACGCGCTCCAAAATGGTCCACTCGTCATCACCATCTTTCGTGTCTGGACACTCCGATCCGTTGTTGGCGCAGGCCATTCCTTGTTCTTTAGTCGAGCGTTGCACAAACAGTGAGCGCGATACTTGTTCTGCGGCACGACTGCAATCCGGATTTGCCGGTCCCAGACTCGTCGAGCGGCCTACTTATCGCTGGCGTGAGGGAAACACACACCGATCAGTGGACACCCGCTAGCCTTGTGTGGGTGACTGTGGCCACACGAATAATGCTGCGCATGAGCTTGTCCTCCTCAGTTAATGGTGGTTTGGCAATTCGTTTTTATTTAGACGGCGACGCACGATAACTGCCCCAAGTGATAAAGGCAAAATATGCGCTCCACGAGAGCGGTAAAAGGAGAGAATTGTTTGAAAACATTGGCTTTACGGATGGTTCCATTGGCCCTGGCGATATGGAGGATGCCCGATGCTCGTTCGGGTAGGGCAGGGACACGCGCCCCATCAATCAGCTGTTTACATTCGCCGCCCATAATAAAAACCAGTTGTGTAAATTGCATCCCGCGAAAGTACGCACGCTGATAGCGGTATCTGTGCACTATTGGTTTACTTGCATTTTTTCCGTCTTCGATTGGTGAAACAAATGACCAGACAACGGCGAGACGCTTATCGCACTCAGGCGGAGTTACTGTGTCTGAGCAAATATTTTCAAATACAAGGAACGCAAAAAGTCCGCGACAAGTTGAATGACGTATTTTAATATGCAATAATCTTTCAACAGCATAACGGATTCCATGGGTTTCTGCCAGATTTTAAGCTGAAACAAAACAATGTGGTCATTTTAGAAAGTTCGTTTAATTTTAAAATGAAAAATTTCAAGTGCGTTTTACCTCCTTCGAAATATTTCGCATCGGAAGCATTGCGAGAACCGAACTCACACCCAGATGTCGCTATAATCGCAAACATTTTTAAAATAGAGGTCACATGCAGCCGTTCTGGGCAATGGTTGTAACAGGGTCGCAGCTTCTTGGAAAGGTCGCCATCGGGGTCGAATTAGGGGGAGAATTGAATTTGAGAATCGAATCTCTACCGGGAGCTTCTCTACAACGGACACGTTTCAGTGGCAATGACGCGTATTTGGTGGACGTTATATAGAAGAAGTTTTATCATAACTCGAATAGCAGAATTTCGTGAACGTGACCAATTAATTTCACGAGAATGCGAAAGTGAAAAAACAGCATTTCAAAGTAGTTCAGTTTGGAAATTCGACCATTTTAGTTCGGGGACTATTTGAAAGAATAATGTTTGCTGTAAATAAAATATGTCTTTCTTTCTCAAAATAACCTCAACAGAAAACATGACGTTGATTTAAAAGATGGTTTTAGTCTTTATTCAGAAATGTACTTCCGATTGCAGTAACAATTGCTAAGCTTTCTCACAAGCCAAAGTAGATGTTTACATCTCGAACCTAGCGAACGGTTAGCGCGTGTGTTAACAAATTTTATCGTACGCTACAATTACATACAATTACCGCTCACTGAATCGTTTCATCAAAAGCCATAAGCATTCTTTGTTTCTTATCCGTAAAAATTGTGTGTCTTTGCGATTTCGTTTTAAGTCTTATCGATGATTGTTTGGGCCAGAGGCGTTGGAGTGAAATTCGTTTCATATTTTCGGCCTGTGCTTCTCTCAATCGCTAAACAGTTTAACGAAAATTATGTTAAAATGCGTCTTATCTTTTACGCTCAATATGAGCTACGGGAGTTCGCCGCACCCGGGAAGTCCATCGCAACGCGCCGAATCATGTCTTTTCTTCTGCATTATCTCCTATGTATCACTAATTTCCGCGCTTAATCTTACAACCTTAAATCAACATTCTTTGCAACAGTGTTTCGTCTCATTTTTCTCTGCTTGCTTACTTCTATTCGATTCCGCGACTTATTCGAAACGCAACAAATGTTCTTTGCTAAACCCAACAACTTGATTAAATGTCTCCTTCTAACTTTCGATGATCATGAAATTTTGATTTGTCTTAATTGCTTGAAGATCGCATAACGTTTGGAAACACATTTACACTAATGGCACACATTGGCATTGCAAGTTTCTGCTTCGCTACCGCTCATCTACCCATGCGAATGCGATGAGGGGCGATAGTGTCACAATTTGTCGTTTTCGCTATTTTTAAATACTTTTCTGATTTTTTCACCCTTCTTAAACAATTCTTTTGCTGGTCAGTTCTCCTATGTCAGGTCCCTTCTCAGCCACCCATTACAAACTACCAACTGGCGGTCAGTACTTATCCTCGTCCATCTCGAGCTGTCGCGCGTGCCGGATGTTGTTTGGTCCGTGCGAGTTGCGCTTTATCGTGGCCGTGTCGGACTCGTTGAACGATTTCACCAGTATCTTCGGGGTATTGTTCCCGATCGCGCCCCCGTTCACGTTGATCGACTTCACCAGTGTGCCGTTGCCGTTCGAAAGCTTTGAACCGCTCGCATCATTGCGAGGTCCCTTGAAGGACGACTGTCGTTTCGGTTTGTGGCTACCATCCGTGTACTGCAACGAGAACGAGAACAGCCGGAAAGATCAACTGTTGAGTCCACTCTCGTTCGCCAAACTTTCCGCGCCAACTGTGCTTACATCTTTCGTCGGTAGCGAGGAGTACTGGTTCGGGTAGGACCCGTAGCACGGTGAACCCTGGATGGCCTTCAGGCCCTTCGCTTTACGTTTCGTGTACTGCATCGTGGCGAACCAAGTAATCGGACAGCAAATGAACGCCGTTGCCAGGACGACGATAAGGATGATCAAGAACGACCCTGCGGACGCTCTGGCCACCGGTGGCTGCGGACCATCTACTGAAGAGACAACAACAGTTGGTTTAAATTCAATCCCTGGCCAAAGTGGGACGTCTATGTTACCATTGATTTGTATGTTGCCACAGGCGCGAATTTCACGATCGCTTCCCAGACACGTGAGCTCCCCGATGGACGAGACGGAGTGCGGCTGGAGGCAGATTCGGGTCCGTACCTTTTCGTTGTCTGCGTTGCACACCGACCATTCGCTCCATTCGCCCCAACCGAGGAACGCTACAAGAAAATAATGCGTCGATAATGTTCCGTTTTCTTGTATAAAGTTTAACGCGCGTCACGATCACTCACAGTCACAGCTGGGCATCTCGCACGACTCGTACTGGACACTCTTGCCCTCACAGTCGTTCTCCAGCGCGATGCCACCGGCCATGGACAGGCACTGCCGAGTGCGGGATCGTGTTCCGGTACCGCAGCTCACGGAGCACGGGGTCCAGTCGGTCCAGCAACCCCATTCACCTTCAGAGAGATGAAACAAGACCAATTCGTTAGGCGGATTCAATAACTATGTCGTATGTTCTGTAGTATGTCGTCGTGTATAAAGGGTTTAAAGCACATTAATCGATACCTACCCTTGCATGGTTGCGTGTTGCAGGCCCGCTTCGTCCGGTTGAACCCGGCACAGTCGAGCTTTTCACAGCTTCGGGTCCGATACTGTTGTCCACCACCGCAAGACGCGCTACAGGGACTCCAGGAGCTCCACTCGGTCCACCCATCATCTCCTTCTTCACCGGCCATTCCGCCTCCTGCGCCAGTCAGGGCATTCGGATCGACCGATCGTTGACAGGAGCCATCCGGTTGGCAAACTCGCACCTCCTCCTTGGGCGTAATCTTAAGCAACGCCGAGTCTGCGATCGGCGCCTTACAGGTAAAGCGGAACCGCTTCTCTACGTATCCACCACCAGCACCACCCGTTGACCCATTGGCCACGGTGAGCCACGGGGTCCAGGTGCCAGCCTTGCGTATGTCCGGGCACGGTTGCGTATTACACACCTCGTAATCGAAGTGACATCCGGAGCAGTCCATGCCACCGTTCTGCGGGACCGGATTGTCACACTTACGGCGCCGGATCCGGAATCCACCGCCACAAACGGCACTACACTCGCCAAAGTCCCCGTACGGTCCCCATCCGCCGTCCACCGGCGGTTGTTTCGGTGCCGGGCAGGGCGGAAGATGTGAGCAGTAGATTTCGGCCCGATCCTGACCCACGCACACTCGGCCTCCGTGCGCCGGCTTCGGGTTCCCGCACGTGCGTCGCCGTGTCTTCACCGCCATACCGCACGTCTGCGAACAAGCGGACCAAGCCGACCACTCCGTCCACCCGCCGTGCACGGTACAGTTCGTGACGGCAATGTGCATTCCACTGCATCCTTGGCCGCCGTTCGTCGGGGGAGGATTGTTACAGGTGCGCGTCCTGCACAGACACGTGTCCGTGTTGGGGGCGAAGTTCTCCCCAACGCCGATCGGCATCGGTTGCTGCCCGTTGACCTGGGCGCACTTGAACCACTCGGACCACGCCGACCAGCCGCCGTCGACTGGTGCCGTCAGCACTGGGCACTCGGTCGCATTCTGCACCCAGTACTTTGCCAGGGTGTCCCCGTTCGGTGCGACCGTACACGCTTCCTGCAGCTCGTTCCACCCGCAGTACGGGTCCATCGCGTTGAGGCAACTGCTCCGTGACAGGTGGCGTCCGCAGTGGTTTGAAGGAATGCGCATTAGTGCCAGGTCCGTGGCAACGTACAGTGATTCCGTGTCCTTCACGTACTGCAGCGTGCGTATGCGCGTCTCGGGCAGCGCCTCCGGTTGCCAGATCTCGATCACGCACGTTTCTTTCGTGCGCGGCAATACGGTCACCTTCTTGATGTGCCCCGCACTTGTCGCGACGTACATGATGTGGACCCGTTCGTGTAGCTTCGTCGGGATGATGTCAATCGCGATGTGACTGAAGCGCTCGAGCTCCGCGTGATGCAGCGGACGTCCCATCAGGGGCTGCACTGCCTGATCCATCAGCTGGTACTTGGATGCTTCGATCAGTGACATGTGACGTCCGGTGCTTCCGCTTGTCCCGCGGCACTCGTAGTGGTCACGGTTGCCGACCTCCTGCGCTCGCCAAGCAGCACCTTTCGATTCCTGGTGCTTGAAAGCTCCTCCAAAGGCGGCCTGTATGGCGGACATGTTGTATGCGCAGATGGCCGATCCGTGGATGCTGTTCCTGTAAAACGCAATACGGATTAGTATCCATCGAGGGGCCTACGATAATCCCAAATTTTTGGTCCCACGGTACTTACTCCGGTGTGGTGAAGGTGGCGTACAGAACACCCTCGTCGTGTGAATACACCATGCCCTGCACCTCGTTGTAGTAGAATGGGTAGTCTCCCGGCAGCGAGCAGTTCAGTCGAGCCTTCACGAACGAAGTCCAGTTGTCCTTCAGGATACCGTAAGTCCCGCCCGGGTCGTTCTTGCAGACGCGCGCGATCCTCGAGTAGACGATTTTGCCACAGTTCATGTACTCCACGGCCGCCTCACGCAGCACGAAGTAGATGAAGCCACCGTGCTCGAAGCTACCCACAAACTGGGGTTCGTTAAGGAGTGCCGAGTTGTACTGGACCGTCCGCAAGATACGGGAACTGTTTTGTGCTATGTCCGACCGCAGGATGGCCGAGTCGGAGCCGGAGAAATCGGTCGCCGAACCGACAAACAGCTGGCCTTCGTCCGACGTCAGTGCCGTCATGTTGGCGTGCGGGTTGAACGGACATTTTGCCACCCCGTCGTCGTCCCGCTGCACCGTAAGGTCCTCCATCTGTCGCACGGTACACCGCGGGCTGTAGGCATGCGTACCGCACACGTACACCTGGCTACCGAAGCTTTGCAGTACCATCACGTAGTTGCGGCAGCTTTCCTCCGACTGGCCCTTCTGGAGACAGAGGGCACGCAGATACGACGGCACTTCCCATGCTGCCCGCTCGATTACGTCGAGCCGGAGTGAGAACCGAAACAGGTTGTCTCTACGGAGGGATGGAAATAAGAAGCAAAATTAAACATTGAATGTGATAAACGCCATTATAGTTCGATTTCGACGCGATCTCAGTTCGGTTTAAAGAAACCCAGCCAGCCCAGGAATCACCGCGAGCTGACCGACGCCATCTACAAGGCGCCTGTCTTTGGGGACGGGTGTTGCCAAAAATTGTATGCCATTCCGCCTGCGACACCCACGTCCTCAGTTTCAAGTTCCCAAATGTGCATATCTCGTCGTTCCAGAAAAGGAAGTGGAGCCACGTCTTGGGCTGTGTGGGTCCTCATGTGTGGGCTGTTCAGACGATTACCGTCGCGAGCCGAAAAGCGACCCACAATGAAGCCACCGTCGCAGGTCACCTACACAGAGCGTGTAGTTTGGAGCGGTGGTCCACCAGCCGATGCGGTTTTGAGGCGCCAAAAGTTAATGGTTCTACATTTTTGCATATTTCGTAACCCCGTGTCGTCGGATTTCTTCTGCGTCGGTGAAGTGGTTTGCGACAAACGAGAGTTTAATGCTGCCACACGCTCGAGGAGCACATGGAGCTTAACGTCTATGTTACAGAAGCGCAGTAATAAATCTTTAGGATATAAAGTATTTTACGGAACCTTATTTTAAGAATTTTACTTATTTAACGAATGGGATCCCCGTTGATAGAGTAGTCGGAAACGTTCAACGTTATCACGCAGCTGTCCTGGGTTCGATTTACTAGACCGGCGAGACAGGGGGCTTGGGCAACAATCTTGTCGCTTAGAACAGCTAGTAAAATATATATATAGAGAGAGAAATCCCATTCAAGTTAACATAATCTTGCGAAAAAACCACAAACGCCCATGTCGAGAGTCTTTGTTAGTCTGCTTTTTATTCTAATGATAAATGAGTGCTCCGATTCCGGATACGGTTCCGGTGGCCGTTGCTCGACTACTTGATGCTATGATTACCGGAAACGTTGGGCGATAGTCTCGTATACTTTTCCAAACTCAACTCTCTACAAACAACTAGTGAAGCCTATGCCAAGCCACGTAGGTTGAGATATTCAAGACGACGGATGGCAAAAGTAGCTGCTTGCGTTGGGCTGGAGTTGGTGATTTATGTATGAAAGTCTGTCGCCTTCGGAAGGATTGCGTGCGAAAGTTACCGAAGCTAAGGAAGAGATTTACGGCATCTCGGAGGCTGTCCGAAACAAACAGCTTCTAGGCAACAGGGTCCGACTTGTTAATGACATTGAACTCGTGCCATGTTAAAATAAACAGTGCCTGTGGGCTCCAGCTCATGTGAAATGCGTTTGTGGAGGCAACCAATAAATCACATATTGCAATACATATTTTTATTAAATTCCTTGAAATGGTAAGTAAAGATGGCCATCAAATTGCATTCCCCATCATTAGTTAATAGCTTCTTATAAAAACATCATCTAGGAGCGTATAACATTTTATCAATAAGGCACATCCAGAGAAATAATAATTTCAGTGCCCGTACCAGATCTGCGTTGTGGGTTTGCTATTTTTGGCAAGATCACTAAAGTGGGAACAGCTTTAAAGCTTACGATCGGGTGCGATATTTTATGCAAATGGCTAACATCGGCTTAGACCTAATCCCAAAAGTAATCGCCGAGTCAATTTGATAGCACGTCAGGTTTATGAGGTGAATCAGGCGGCAGCTCTGCTGGGAGTGTTTGCCACCGTTTTGGACACGGGGAGCAATGTTCCGGGCGGGGTATTAAAAATGCAAATCTTCTTCCGCAGGTAGACAGCAGCAAGTGCAATAAATTCAATCCCATATCGGTGCGATGAGGATAAATCGCAAACCAAATGAGTGATTTGGAGCTCATCAGTAGACTGTCTGGTAGCTGACCAAAAACATACGGCAGATCCAGTCTAGATTCGTTTCAAAAGTAGGTTAATGATGAATTAGTGCCATGTAGGTCGAACTGAGATTCTACGGGATTGAATGTACGAACGACAGGAAACTCTGTCTTAATCCATTAAAAGCAGAACATTTT